>NC_135964.1:17561588-17863838 GCF_053455715.1 Rhinoraja longicauda
CTGCCTAATTGTCTCACTACCTTCAAGAACTATGTACGCATCCAGAATTCTCCCTTTTAAAAAACATTCCTCAGGCCTCTGCCATACAGCGTGTACACCCTGCCCTGGCTTATCTTCTCAAAAATATCACCACATTTGTCCGAGTTAAATTGCATTCCCTTGACCACTTTCTCAATTGATCTAGATCCTGTGGTAACCTTAGACAATCCTTCTGTTCTGCACACTGCACTACCAATTTTGGTGTTATCTGCAAACTCATTGATTATTAATGGATATAATGATTAACAAAGGGCACAGCAGCAATCCCTGTAACACACCATTGGTCACTGGTCTCCAATATGAAATGCAATTTTGCCTCTGCCTCCTATCACAACTATAATTTTGTACCCTATTTGTGAGCTCACCCAGGATCCCTTATCTTCTAATCTTCCAGACCTGCCTACCATCCTGGTCAAAACTAGTAGATGATATTTAGCACTATGGCCTAATCAATTCTCTTGGTCACCTCTGCAAAAAAAAACTCAATAAAATTTGTGGCCCGATAATTATTCCTTGCCTTTCCTCAACCACATACACACCTTGTCCCTCAGAATTCCTTTCAATAACTTTCCCACTCCAGATTTAAGGCTCTCCAGCTTGTAGCTAGCTCCCTGTCTTATCTCTGCTGCCCTTCTTACACGAAGGCACAAGATTATCCACCAGTCTTCCAGTACCTCACCTGTGTCTGAGAAAGATATAAAAACCTCTAGCAAGCCCCAACAATCTCCTCTCTTGGTTCCCATAATATTCAAGGGTATATTTGATCAGGTCCCATGGATTTATCCACCTTTACGTGTTTCATGACCTTCAACTTCTCCTCCACCATGGCCAGTACATTATTAATATATTTTTGTGGACTCATTCTCCACATCCAGATTTTCAATGCGTTTCTATGTTAAAACAAGCTGTCTTTGTAGCATCAACTTCTGATCTCTCACATGCTTAAGTCTTATGAGAAGACGTATTGATCTCACAAAATATCTGGTAAGATCTTTAAAAAATGAAGAGCTTATACAATATCTAAACATGTGAAGTGTTACTATTGCAGTGATACTCATATGTCAGAGAACATACATAGGAGACAGGTATACACAAAGGTCAGGTGTGCACTTCAACAGGTGAGCTTGCTCGATACGTGGCAACTCTTTGCCTACTTGTGTATTGTATGCATAACAGGTGGAAAGATGTCAATTAAGACATTGAACCTAGGACTTTCCACATACCAGGTACTGTGTATTGTATGCAAGAACAAAGAATTTCACTGTACCTAGGAACATGTGACAATAATGTATTGTTGAATCATTGAACTGCATGTTAACGGACCTCTGTAAATGTAGAAAGAGATCGACACATGCGGATCAACTTGTCCATGATGTCTGATAAATGCACAGCATTCTTCACAGTGAGAATCTTAATTCCCAAATCATACCGTTGGTTCATCAACCTGCTGCCAGAATGAGTGGTTACCATTGCAATCATGGAATATTTTTCATTCGAGTTATAGTATGATTACATGGTATCAACACATCAGCAAAAAATGATAACATGGTTGAGCAAAAATCAAACAGATGTTTTGGTCTCAAGTGAAAGCTTGAGCTGAAGGTTTTCCATTTATGTTCTGAGAGTCTAAATCAAGAAGGTTACACAGTTACACTTAAAAAGACACAAAGTGCTGGAGTAATTCAGCGGGCAAGAGAACATGGATAGGTGATGTTTCAGGTCAGGACCCTTCTTCAGACACTCTTGGAGACATTTTGGATCGGAACCTTTCTCCAGACTGAACGTAGACCCATTCTTTTTCTCCAGGGATGCTGCCCAACGCACTGTTACTCCAGCTCTTTGCATCTGTCTTCGGTAAAAAACAGCATCTGCAGTTCGTTCCTACACATTCACTCACGACGTTCCTCAAACTCCCTTGCCTTGGAGATGATAATATTCTGTTTCATCTCAGAGGTGCTTTCAGAAGTTGAAGCACTACTTTGACAAGCAACAGGTAAACCCTCTAATCGCAGCAAACGACATAAACAGAGGTACACGGAATAAATTATTGTTCATTGACCTTTGCAGCTTTCAGCCATAAAGGTGTTCATATATCTGATTGATAATTGTATATTTACAAGCAATTGTGCTACCATTTCAGCAGCTAAATCGAGGGAATTAAATGCTGTCCATCAGTGAACACGCACACACACGCGCACACACACGCGCGCACACGCTCACACACACCTACTTCGGTTCGTCGTGCTACGGAAATCTGACTTAATGACTTTATTAAATTTACTTTAGACTTTAGAGAAACAGCGTGTAAATAGGCCCTCAGCCCACCGAGTCCACACCGACGAGTGATCCTCACACACCAGCACTATCCTACACATTGGGGACAATTTACAACTTACCAAAGCCAATTAACCTCCAAACCTGCACGCCTTTGGAATGTGTGTTTATGGAGCACCCAAAGAAAACCTACCCGGTCACAGGGAGAGCGTACAAACTCCGTACAGGCAACACCCGCAGTCAGGATCAAACCCGGATCTTTGGCGCTGTAAGGCAGCAACTCTACCACTGCGCCACTGTGCCGCCCTATATGTGAAATGTGAAAAAGTCTTGTATTTATATGGTATCTCTCAGTGCCACTGAATCCTCGGGAGGTCTACAGTCAATGAACCAATGTTTGTAAAATGGAGTCACTGCAGAAAACGTGGCATCCAATTTGTGCACAGCAAACAATCCCACAAACATAGAAACATAGAAAATAGGTGCAGGAGGAGGCCATTTGGCCCTTCGAGCCAGCACCGCCAAGCTCGTGATCATGGCTGATCATCTGCAATCAGCAACCTGTGCCTGCCTTCTCCCCATATCCCTTGATTCCACTCGCCCCTAGAGCCCTATCTCTAACAATAACATTGTGGAATTATTACTGCACAGAAGCCAGTCATTCAATCCACTGAATCTATGCCAGGTCTACAAATGCCAATGCATTAATTCATCCCTTTACTCTTCCATTGTAGTCTGCTCAATATTTTTTCTCAAGTGTCCATTCAGTTCCCTTTCTGGATGCCCTGATTTATTTATTTTCCACCATTCTTTCCAAGCAGAAAGTATGAGATCGTTCATGGAACAACAGAATGCGGGCAGAGTCCTGAGCCTCTACTCTCAGCTATTTATCATGGAGAGAGTAGAAACTTGTTCTATCACTTTGCCACTGATTATAAAAAAATCCAGATTCAAATTGGCAAGATTGCACGTAGAAAATTAATAAATGGCACTTTAACCGTTGAGTGAAAAACTTGTATGGTTTTACAAAACATTACATCAAATCACTTCTGTTAATTGTACTGTTACAGCTTTATTTAAAGTTATTTAATCACATTGAATTGCAGCACAAATAGGCTGAAGTGATTAATAATGCATTAGGACATTCTTGACTATGAATCGCTGCAACTGTGAATGTAGCACATTAAATTTCTACATAATACATAATTTATCAAAACTCGTGTTACGTTTTCCTCATGCCCATTTCCAGAAGTTAAATAAACAGTCTTGCGTCACCTTGCCACACCTTTAACAAATGTCAGGCAACTGATGTTGAAAACATTAGCATAACAGCCATTTTACGCCTCCATAATTAGCAATTAAATAAATGACTGCTAAGCTTGTTTTGGTAATTTAAATGCCTATAACAATAAATCACCCATCTGAAATTTCCTCCTGTTATTCCATTATATCTTTCGTACTGTAAATAAAATGGCAGCTCTTAAATTTGACAATTGATTAACCAGTGTAAAGCGAAGGTATTTGTACCAGCTTCTGCAGTTATTTTCTTACACAACCAGTGTAAAGCTATCAGCAATCTTTGTGCTTTGAGTATCCAAGCTGAACTCGATTATTTTTTCCAATGAGAGAACAGACCCTTGATCTTCTTGCATTCTTATCCCAGTGAAACTGTCACTGATCTTGTGTTTCTAATACCCCCTCCAGCTCCACCAAAGGTATGAGCACAACTTCCAGAAACATGGAGATGTAACAAATGTTAACGCAAGATTGTTTAATTGTCATGTTTTCGGGGCCCGGTACAATGACAATCTTACTTGCTGCAAATTTACACGCAAATTAAATGGCCAGCACAGCAGCGCAGGATTAGAGCTGCTGCCTCATAGTGCCATTGACCTGGGTTTGGTTCCGACTGCAGGTGCTGTCCGCATGCAGTTTGTACGCTCTCCCTGTGGCCGCACGGGTTTCCTCCGGGGGTGCTCCAGTTTCCTCCCACTTCCCAAAGGACAAGCAGGTTAAAAGCTCCCTCGTGTGTAGGATGTGAAAGTGGTCTGACATAGAACTACCGTGAACAGGTGATCAATGGTCGGCGTGGACTTGGTGGGATAAAGGGCCTGTTTCCATGCAGCATCTCTCTAAACTAAATTAATATTGTTATGACTGTACGGCAAATGAAATTCCTCGTATGTTGCAAAACATACTTGGCTAATAAAGTATGATTGTGATTGTGATGCCTTCCAGAGGCCTGGCGGTCCCTTTGATGGTGAGGGAGTCAATAGCTGAACAACACCAACCACTTTCCTATGTTTTTGAGTGTTGGCGAAGAGATCCAAGCGGTGATGCAATCAGTCAGTGGGCTCTCCACCGTTCTCCAGTGAAGGTTCGAGAGAGCTTTCAGCAACTTGCCAAATCTCAGATTTCGCCCCTCAGTTATAGGTTCTGCATTGCAGCTTGTAAATCTGAAATGAGCTGCAGCTCTGATGTCAGCTCTGGGTCTGAGTCAACCAAAGGACCTCTTGATCTATTGATTGACTCAGAATCTTACAATTTGCTCTCAGCATTTTTTCTTTTATCACTTTCTGCTTTATTGGCGATCCTGTAAACTGGCTCATCCATTCATCCTAAAGCACAGGCACTTCATTCTGCACAGACTTACACTTCTTAAGTCCAAAAAGAGGATACATTAACTACAGATTTATTACAGATTTCTTAACTTCTATTTTTCGTTTTTTTCCTTCCCCTACTATTGATCGCGAGCAAGAACATAGGCAATGACATAAAACCCCAATTCTTGGATTCCCAGTTATTCCGCCAGGCTATTGTGACAACACTTTCCAAATCTGCAACGTCCACACGACCATGAAGGCTTGAACTTCAACTGCCTGGGAGCACAACCATCTTTCAAAAGCCACATCATCTTGCAGAAGAAAGATACTGCCTTCGTTATCACTAGGTTTAAAACCAATGACATCCCCTGAAGAAGGGTCTCAACCTGAAACGCCATCCGATTCCTTTTTTTTCCAGAGTTGCTGCCAGACCCGCTGAGTTCTCCAGCATTTTGTGTCTATTTTTAATAATCTCGAGCTGCTCAGTCGAGAATCTTCCTTTTGTTATCAGGCCCGAAGCCGGGATATTCACCCATGCTTGTGCAAGTTGCAATTCCATACACAAAACCAAACGGCAAATACATGTACCTGTGCATAACCGCATGCAGTATGTCCAGAAAACACCCAGACACGAGCTGATCATTGATGAGTAACATTTGTGCCATGTAAGTGCCAGGCAGTGGCCATCTCCAACAAAAACAATCTAACTAACTATTCTTGACATTCAATCATATTATGACCGCCAAATCTTGGACACTGCTCTGAGGAACTGCTACACCGATGACTTGGGCCAGCATTGCCTTGTGGGCGGCCATGGTGGCGCAGCGGTAAACCTGCAGCACCTTACAGCATCTTAAACCTTACACCTTACCAAACTTACAGCACCTGCAACGCCAGAGACCCGGGTTCGATCCCGACTATGGGTGCTGTCTGTACGGAGTTTGTACCTTCTCCCCGTGACCGTGTGGGCTTTCTCCGAGATCTTCTGTTTTCTCCCACGCTCCAAAGACCTACAGGTATGTGTGTTAATTGGCTCGGTGTACGTGTAAATTGTTCCTGATGTGTGTCGGATAGTGTTAATGTGCGGGAATCGCTGGTCGGTGGCGACTCAGTGGACCGAAGGGCCTGTTTCTGCACTGTATCTCTAAACTACACTAAACTAAAACCAGAGATATCTTCTATTGTGCAAGGTACAAGTCGAGCCACTGGTGATTTCTGTTTTGTTTACTTCCAGGTTTACTTGGGTTCCTTGAAGCCACACTGGGTCAAATGGTGCCAAGATGTCAAGAACAGTCACTCTCAGTTCAACTTCGAATTCAGCTCTTTGAGAATAGCTGCTGAATATAATCGAAAGCTACTTTGGTCCATGTTTGGAGCCAAGTGATCCAAGTCAAGCCCAAGGACTACATTGGGGGGCAGATAAATGTCACTTGATCACTCTTTTGACAACACTTTTCATTGTTATTACGGTGACTGAGAATGATTGGACGGTAACTGGTTTTGTGAATAGTAGGAACGGCAGATGCTGGTTTATACCAAAGGTAGACACAAAGGGCAGGAGTAACCACTGAGTCCATGCCAACCATCAGTCACCTGTTCACACTCGCTCAAGTGTTATCCCACTTTTGCATCTACTCCCTACACACTCAGGGTAGTGTACAGAGGGTGAATTAACCGACAAACCTGCACATCTTTTGGAATGTGGGAGGAAACCGGGGCACCCAGGAGAAACACACGCAGTCACAGGGAGAACGTGCAAACTCCATACAGGCAGCTCCTGAGCTCAGGATCAAACCCAGGATTCTGGTGCTGTGAGGCAGCAGAATTGTCGTGGTTTAGGAAGGTAACTCATTACCATCTTCTCCAGGGCAATTAGTAACACACACAACTGGCTTTTTTGTAATAGTCGCTTCGGTTGCAGATTATGCAGATTGTGTCGAGCAGTATTGTGTTTTGGCATATTGTTTACTTCTAAGTTGATAAGTTTCAGCAGGATGCAGTCTTTGGCACACAGAGGAAAGACCGACAAATGTGCCATTGATTCTCGTAGTACTTGGCAAAAGCAACTCTCTACTTGGCAAACAACTGTGCACTGACAGATATCTTGCTGAGTGTGTATCTCCGGAAAAATTTCTTCACACACTAGAGTTTGTTCTTCTGCAATGGTAAGAAGAATGTAGATTAAAGCAGAATATTTTTAATATTGCTGCCCAATATTAGCCTTTCAAGGTTGTGAATCTGTGGAATTCATGGCCTAGATGGCTGCAGAGGCCAAAACATTGGGTATTTTTAAAGAAGATAGACACAAAATGCTGGGGACACAGAGACGATCACTCCCTCCCCAGAGTGTCTCTCTCTCCCCGATTTTCAGTCTGAGGAAGGGTCTCGACCCGAAACATCACCCATTCCTCTCCAGAGATGCTGCCTGTCCCGCTGAGTCACTCCAGCATTTTGTGTCTATCTTCGGTGTAAACCAGCATCTGCAGTTCCTTCCTGAACATTGGGTATTTTTTAAAGCACAGATTGATAGGTTCTTAATTAGCAAGGGTCTCAAAGGTTATGGAGAGAAGACAGGAGAATGGGGTAGAGAGGGACAAATAGATCAGCCATGATCGAATGGTGGAGTAGTCTCGATGGGTTGAATGGCTATCCATCTATTTAAGGGCTGCAAGGACAAGCCAGGGAACTGCAGGCTGGTGAGCCTGACGTCAGTAAGTTTGGTGAGTGGATTCCGAGGGGCACTATATACCAGCATTTGGATATGCAAGGACTGATTAGGAAAGTCAACCACAGCTTTGCATGTGGTAAATCATGTCTTACATTCCTGCTAGTTTCTTGACGGGGTCACCAAGAGGATTGACATGGGCCGGGTGATGCCCCTTGTCTACACAACAACTAGGCTGTGACAAGGTTCTGGTTGGAAGGTTTGCCAGGTAACATGGAATCCAGGGTAAACTCGCAAACATGATTCAAAATTGGCTTGGTGGATGGAGTCAGAGAGTGAAGGAATGTTTTTCTGACTGGAAGCCATTGACCCGTGGTGTGCACAGGATCTGTGCTGGGTCCACTGTTCCTTGTCATTTATATTAACAATTTGACGACAATGTAGTTAACATGATTAGCAAATCGGTGAATGTCACCAAAGTTGGTGGTAGTGGATAGTGAGGAAAGCTATCAAATTTTACAAAGGATCTGGATCAACTCGGGAAGTGGGCAGGGAATAGCAGATGGAATTTAACTCGGACAACTGCGAAACGATGCATTTTGATAATTAAATCAAGGCAGAACTTACGCAGAAAGTTGTAGGGCTCTTTTAGATTTATGAGACCTTATGGTGCAGGTGCACAGTTTCCTGAAAGTGACTACATCGGTAGACAAGGTGGTAAAAAGGCTGTTTTGCATTCTAACCTTCATTGGGAAGGGCATTGAGTACATGATTTGGGATGTCTTGTCACAACTGTACAAGATGTTGATGAGACCACATTTGGAGTATGATGTGCAGTTCTCATCACCCTGTTGCAGGAAGGATGTCATTGAGCTGAAAAGGATGCAGAAAAGATTCACAAGGATGTTATCAGGACTCAAGGGATTTAGTGATCAGGAGAGGCTGGATAGACTGGGACACTTTTCCCTGGAGAGTAGAAGGCCAAGGAGTGAGAAACATAGGTAAGGTGAATGGTCACAGTCTTTTTTGCAGGGTAAAGGAATCCAAAACCCTGCGGAGGGCACAGTTTTCAGGTGAGAGGGAAAAGATTGAGAAGAAACCCAAGGGCAGTTTCTTCGCATACATGGAACAAGCTGCCACATGAAACTTTAGTGTTGGGCACAATGACAACAATTAATAGAGAGGTACATAGATTGGAAGGGTTCAGAGAGTCACTGGTCAAAACAGGAAAATGGGGACAAAAGGAACTACAAATGCGAGGTTACAAAGAAAAGACACAAAGTTCTGGAGTAATTCAGCAGGTCAGGCAGCATCTCTGGAGAACATGGACAAGCAACATTTTGGGTTGGGACTTCTTCAGTCTGAAAAAAAGATTCTGACCTCAAGTGTTCTATCCATGTTGCCAGAGATGCTGCCTGATCTGTTAAGTTACTCCAGCACTTTGCGTCTTTTCTTTAGTTTGGCTTATTGAATGCTCTTTGGAAGCACTGGAATACACTGGAATTTAGAAGGATGAGAGGAGATCTTATCGAAACGTATAAGATTATTAAGGGGTTGGACACGTTAGAGGCAGGAAACATGTTCCCAATGTTGGGGGAGTCCAGAACCAGGGGCCACAGTTTAAGAATAAGGGGTAGGCCATTTAGAACGGAGATGAGGAAAAACTTTTTTAGTCAGAGAGTTATAAATCTGTGGAATTCTCTGCCTCAGAAGGCAGTGGAGGCCAATTCTCTGAATATATTCAAGAGAGAACTAGATAGAGCTCTTAAGGATAGCAGAGTCAGGGGGTACGGGGCGAAGGCAGGAACGGGGTACTGATTGAGAATGATCAGCCATGATCACATTGAATGGCGGTGCTGGCTCGAAGGGCCGAATGGCCTCCTCCTGCACCTATTGTCTATTGTCTATTGCCTGAGGCAATGAAAGATGGATTTTATTTTGTTGTGGCTTCCACAACACTATTAAAGTCTAATGTGATGCAAATTCTTATTATTGGCGTTGGCCTCAGTTAATGTATTTTGTTTGGGACAAGGGCATTGCCTTCTGAAGAACATTGGATTTCTTCACTCCTCTGAGCGGTGCAATCCAAATCTTTGATCCAATTTTGTCTTTTTGTCAGAACATTATTATCTAGAACCACAAGGTGGCAGGGTTGCGCTATTTTTCATAGAGCATTCCAAGTCCTGGGGTCAACAAACCTGAAACCCCCTCGGTCTTCGTCCTTATTGCACACCCAACAGATTTTATTTGTTGCAACAAGGAGCCCACTCAAGGATGCAGTTGTCCATTAAGGACTCTATTCTCCACTCATTCAGATATGGGATGGGAGCCCAATCACAGGATTTGAATTTGGCCACTTTGCACCCTCCTGTCCCGAACCACATCAGGAGCTTTTCCGCCATTCAGTGCAATTGCAGCTGATCTAAGACCAATTCCAATCCCCAAATTTTTATTTTCCTTCAACATCTTTGCTTATCAAAAACCTATCAGTGGCACAGTGGAGTAGCTGGTACAGTTGCTGCCTCACAGCGCCAGAGGCCTGGGTTCAATCCCGACCGAGGGTGCCTCGTGGAGATTGCACGTTCTCCCTGTGACTGCATGGGTTTCCTCATGGAGCTCCAATTTCCTCCCTCATCCCAAAGACATGAAGTTTTTAGGTTAATTGGCCTCTGTAAATTGCCCCTACTGGCAGGAAAGTGGGATAACGTAGAACTCGTGTGAACTCGGTGGGCCACAGGGCCTGTTTCCATGCTGTATCTCTAAACTTTAAAGTCTATTAACAGTGCTTAACTGTCCATAAAATCTCCCTTTCATTTTCTCCATTGATCCGAGGCAAAAAAAAACCAAACAAACAGGGATGGTGAAATAAAACCACAAGATTTGCAACTCCCCATAAAAAAAATGCAAACAGGGGCAGCAAAATCATTACCAGAGGTGAATAAACTTAATGGGATCTCTTGAAGATTAACAATGTGCCTCAGCGCAATACATGGTGCTGTTTCTTATGTTAAGACGGTGCAGGAGGCCTGGACAGAGTGGACGTGGAGAGAATGTTTCCACTAGTGGGAGAATATAGGACCAGAGGCCATAGCCTCAGAATAAAAGACGTATCTTTAGGAAGGAGATGAGGAAGAATTTATTTCGTCAGACGGTGGTGAATCTGTGGAATTCATTGCCACAGATGGCTGTGGAGGCCAAGACAATGGATGTTTTTTTAAGGGGGAGATTAACAGATACTTGATTAATAAGGGTATCAGGGGTTATGGGGAGAAGGTAGGCGAATTGGGTTGAGAATTGGGAGGATAGATTAGCCATGCTTGAATGGCGGAGTAGACTTGATGGGCTGAATGGCCTAATTCTGCTCCCATAACTTATGTACTATGAGAAGGAAGCTGGGATGGAAAGTGACCGTAGGTTGGAAGCTGAGAGCTCGGGGTCCTGCCGATGGATGGGGATGTATGTTTACAACAGGACAATCACTCAGTGATTGATATCCACTGTGCAGAGGGAACTACATGCTGAGCAACATTCCGGTATATGTAAATCACTTGCTCTTCTGAAAGGTCTGGATGTGGGATCCAGGAAGTAAGGAGGTCAAGGTCAGGTGTGGCATCACCGCCATCGGCACAGCAAGTCCTGTGGGAAGAGGGCAAACTGGACATGGGCCAAGATGTTCCTATGCGTCTAGAGACTGATGTGGTTGCAGTCATGTCATTTTTGTGGTCATTCACTTTGTCACGTGATCTCTCTTCTTTTCTGCGATAACAAGAAACTGCAGAGGCTGTCTTTTACCAAAGAAAGACACCCATTACTGGAGTGACTCAATGGGTCAGACGGCATTTCTGGCAAACATGTGTCAGAGTCTGAAGAAGGGTTGTCCCTGCAAGGTCAATTATTCCTTTTCTCCAGAGATGCTGCCTGAGCCGCCGAGTTACTCCAGCATTTTGTGTCTATCCCTTCTTTTCTGCCCTGTTACGGAACGTTTGTTCTTCCCTCTCCGACGCCCGTTCCCTCATCTGATGCTGCCCAGCCTGCAATGTCTTTCCTCCATTTTCTGTTTTTACGTGAAGTGACTTGCGATCCTACCCACCGTCTATCGGGCAGAGAGGCTTCCTTGTCAGTCAAGCCACAGTTCCAGGGTGAGCAATTAACTCTGTTCCTTCATAACATATGCCTCCCCATGAAGGAACAGCTGGTGGGACCTCACATCAGATGCCTACACAATTGATTAATAGGCAATTAATCTTGCGCACAGCTATAAAAATTGGCTGAAGATGTCAAACGGTGAGAGATAAATGCAAACCTGTCATTTCTCTTTGCCAATCAGAAAGAAAACAAGCCCTTTGAAAGAAATGATTGCTAATGACAGTAATATTCCAAAAAGCTTGACAAGCTTAAACAATGTTTTTGTTTAGCAGATAGCTCTCTGCCCAGTTTTAGCATAACTGGCGTGATTCCTTCTTTGTTTCCAAATCTACCCACTCATGTATCTACCAGAGCTCATGTAACATCTGTTCTTCACAAAGGTCCTGTCCCTGTTACAATATGCCCTTATCTACCACAACAGTCCCATCGTAATCTTCTTATTTAAAAAGAAACAGCAGCTTCTCCAGATAGCTTTATCAGGGGTACAAATCTTACAAAGGAACAGTAACCAGACTGACACTGCAAGAAAAGAAAATATGGTTTCACCTCTGGTCACAGCATAACAACTCGCTGGCGCTTGCCAATTTAAGTACATTACATCGAGTTTTGTGGATTTAATGCAAAGCTTTGCACAAGATCCTTCATCCAGCCCAGAATGAATGTTCATGTTTCTGCCAACATTTACTGGGTCTACTATAAAGTTCCCACTTCATCCCATGGATGGGCAGCAGGCCTTAATCTCAAACACCATTACTGATTTCATCACTTCTGGCTGTCTGCCTTCCACAGCCTCCAACCTTATCGTTTCCCAGCCCAGCACAGCCCATTTTTCCCTTCTCCCCCAAATCCACAATCACAACTGCCCTGGCAGACACATTGTTTCTGCCTGCTCCTGTCCCACGGAAATGATTTCCACGTACCTCGACTCCATCCTATCCCCCCTGGTCCAATCTCTCCCTACCTATGTGCAAGATACCTCACATGCCCTTCGTCTCTTTAGTGACTTCCGCTTTTCGGAACCCCCACTCCCTCACGTTTACAATGAGCGTCCAGTCACTCTACACCTCCATCCCCCACCAGGAAGGCATTAAAGCCCTTTGTTTCTTCCTCGACTGCAGAACCATCCAATTTCCCTCTACTACCACCAACTCATCCCACTTCCTCCAAGTCCAAGGTGTAGCTATGGGCATTTGCATGGGCCCCAGATATGCCTGCCTCTTTGTAGGCTACATTGAATATATTCCCTTTTATTTGTCCCACACCAGGGAAACTTACAGTGTTACAGCAGCAAAGTGGATAGCCAGAGATCAATCATTATAAATAAAGGTAAAGACAAGGATAATTGTCATCAATTTACTGTGTATTCCTTAACTGTTACTGTTGACTCGTCTGCTGGGAGCAGTGCTGGTTGTGCAGTCTCACAGCAGCGGGAAGGAAGGACCTCCGATATCTCTCCTTCACACACTTGGGAGTCTGTCACTGAAGCAGCTACTCAGTGCAGTGACAGTGTCCTGCATGGGGTGGGAGTCATTGTCCAGCAGCGATGTTAACTTTGCCATCATCCTCCTCTCTCCCACCGCCTGTAGTGAGTCAAGGAGGCAACCCAGGACAGAGCTGGCCTTCATGACCAGCTTGTCAAGTCTCTTCCCCTCCGCCGCTGAGATGCTGCTGCTCCAGCAGACCACTCCGTAGAAAATGGCTGATGCAACCACAGTGTTGTAGAAGGTCCTTAGGAGTGCCCCCTGCACTCCAAAGGACCTGAGTCTCCTCAGCAGATAAAGTCTGCTCTGGCCCTTTTTGTATAGCGCATTGATGTTTTCGGTCCAGTCAAGTTTATTGTTGAGGTAGACACCCAGGTACTTATAAGAGTCCACCCTCCCGATGTCCATTCCCTGGATGTTCAGCTTCATATAAGTATGTAATAGCACTAAAGCACTGCGCCCAACCTGTTAAAAATTGCATGGCACTCTGACAACAGATGAGGAAGGGAACACACCTCTATGGTTGTTGCTAGGAATTAAAAAGATACGAAGTGCTGGAGTAACTCAGCAGGTCAGGCAGCACCTCTGGAAGACATTGATAGCCAAAGTTTCGGGTCGGGATTCTTTTTCAAACTAAGTCTTCAGACTAAGTCTGAAGATGGGTCCCGACCCAAACGTCACCTGTCCATGTTCTCCAGAGATGCTGCCTGACCAGCTGAGTTGCTCCAGCACTCTGTGCCTTTTTTTGGTAAACCAGCATCTGCAGCTCCTTGTGTCTAGGATGAAATAAAGGCAGCTTTAAGTGAAATCTTGCAAACTGGTTTGGATTTGGTAATATTTTATAACGTGTGCCTAAAGTTATAATTTCCAATAACAACACTCGAACCCCAATCTCACAGAATCAAAGAAACACAGAGCATGGAAACTGAAAGACACAGTAGGAAAACAGGCTCTGCAGCCCAGTGAGTCCACATTAACCGCCCAGCACCCAGTTTCTATTCACTAATCCCACCCTCATCCATTTTATTCTCAATTTCCACACAGAGCCCAGTACTCATCTGCACACTGGGGCCCAGTTACAGAGACCAATTGACCGACTAACCCGCACGTTTCTCGGATGTTGGATAAAACCGGAAACCCGTGTGGTCGTAGGGATAATGTGCAAACTCCACACAGCCAGCACCAGAGATCACAATCAAATTCTGGTTGCTAGAGCTATGAACTGGGATCTCTGGCAGCTGAACCACCGTATTGTCCTATCGTGATGTACAACTTCAAAGTCCCAATGCACCTTTCTTTCTATAACTAAAACTGGATATTGGGGGTGGGGGGTGGAGACGGGGGGTGGGGGGGGATGGGAATCAAGGTATTGTATCCTCTTCTGGTGGGAACGATTACCACAGTGGTTGTCGAAGGATAAATGACTTGAATCACAAGCATATTTTATAGATATAAGATCAGTTCAACTTCAGGAAATCCACACGTTAACTATCTTCACACAAGGGGGTTGCTCCAGATGAATTCACAATGCCATCTGCAACCTCGCGTCTTATTTGACAGCAGACCATGAAAATCAGGACACCGTTAATTTATGATGATTTGAGGAATATGGCTGCCTCAATTAATCATTCAAATAAGACAATATTACACACTTAATAGAGACATGTTTCGAATGGACAATGTTCATCGACAGTGTCTCTGGAGAATTTGCTTGAGTTCCTCTGTCCGTTTCACACACTCCCACAACTAAATGAATGCTCTTTTGTCATTGAAGCACACTGCACCACAGATTAAATCTGGTCCCCTCTCCTTCATATGGTCAAAGCCAGAAGATCAAAAGGTTGTTGTGTGGTAAGAATGCTTATATTTATTTCATACACTGAATTGCGCACTGAGATGTAACAATTTGCCATCACTCCCCATTATTAAATTTTAGATTTTAGACTTTGGAGATACAATGGTTCAATAGCTTAATAGTGCTTTATTTATCACATGTGCAACTGCACAGTGAGATCCTTTTAGCATATATTACCCATGCAGGCACTGCCATTTTTGGTGCCATTATTCAAACTTTATAACTTTGTAAGTGCCCTTTCTGTGGCGACTATTTGTATACTTTGGGTATGCAAGCAAAGAATTTCACTGTAACTTGTCACATGTGACAATAAAGTATTCATTCGTTCAAAGTCCAGTGCGGTCAATGTACTAGAACAGTTCCCGAGAACCGACATCCCCCTCCTCTCCTTGACCGGCCATCTTTGTATCCAGGGAGGCACCTCCTGCAGCCGAACTTGAAGGTGCGGAAACAGGCCCTTTGGCCCACCGAGTCTGCACCGACCAGCGACTAGCAAGTGTCAAGTCTCAAGTCTCTTTACCACCTCCCAGTTAAATCTTCCTAATCCCAATCCTCATGGAGATGTGTATTTGGTCAGCAGACAAGCTATGCTTTGTCGAAGGACCCACAGAAGATAGGGAATCCTTGTGCGTCGTGCAAGAGGAGATCACTGGGAAGGCCAGAGCCTCTGGGGAGACCCAAGTTACTCTGCTTGCCTTAAATCAGTGCTCCTCTGCTTCCTAAACATATCTTCCGAACCTTGAGCCTCTCTAGTTTGCCATCAGGTTTTTCTGGGTCCATCTCAAGAGACATAATTGTGCTTTCAATTGCAAATGTAGTTGCGTGATCCAATGTCCACATTTTGAGTAAGTCCCCAGCTGACTCTTTGCAAGAGCACTACTTCCCTGTGAATGCCCAGGTTTCCTCAGGTGTTCCGGTTTCCTCCCACATCCCAAAGACTTGCGGGTTTGTAGCCTCTGTAAATTGCCCTTAGTGCGTAAGGAGTGGATGTGAAGGTGGTCCAACATTGAATTAGGGTGAACACTAATCGATGGTCGGCGTGGTCTCAGTGGGCCGAAGGACCTTTTTCTATGCTGTATCTTTCAATCAGAAACTTCCACATCAAACTGACTGGAAGGTCAGTGATAAAACTAAAATGTTTTAATGAGCTTTCCCAGTCACATTGTCACTCCTTTACAAATAACAGCATTGTAACTTCTGTTGCATTACTGTTGTACTTTGCTGATGGGAAGATTTTCCAGCTCATGGTAAGCAGGCATGGCAGATACCATTAGTTTGGAGGAATTGGATCCAAATCATCTGAGTCGGTTCAGTAAATTATGAACAATCTGAATCAACATTCGTTCCGTTGAACTGACTTCGAAGAAAAGCCGTCTGCAGTACAGGAGATTAACACTGGCTGCAGATGGCTATGAAAAGAATGGGCTGGAAAGACCACAGATGGGATTCAAAGCCTCGCACAGGCAGCGGACAGATGGTGGAGATGTTCTGTGACAGCAGGAGATGTTTCTAGTGAGTGGAACCGGGTTTTATCAAACTGAGCTGAACCACCAACCCTGGCAAGTTTGCTCACTGTTATCAGACATGGTATCACAACAGAGACGAGGCAATGGTATGTACTCTTCCATCAGTTTGGCTTTTGCTACTGTTTTGGAGCTGCTATGCTTGCACAAACGACAGTGTGTTGTTCTGTACTAATGAATAATTACCAGGTATATAATGCAGTGCAAGAAAATAACTGCAGATGCTGGTACAAATCGAAGGTATTTATTCACAAAATGCTGGAGTAACTCAGCAGGTCAGGCAGCATCTCAGGAGAGAAGGAATGGGTGACGTTTCGGGTCAGGTCTCGACCCAAAACGTCACCCATTCCTTCTCTCCTGAGATGCTGCCTGACCTGCTGAGTTACTCCAGCATTTTGGGTATATAATGTGGTTCATTTGTTTAGTTCTTGATATTGTTTACTGCGATGTACTTAAGCCAGGATCAGCAGCGGATCCTTCTGGAATTAAACAATTTGTCCTTGTATTCCACGGATAAAAATACAATGGGAAAATTATGAGAGTATCATAATGTCACATTCCAAGACACCGCTGTGCTAGGCTGCACCTTTGGGAGCAGCGGCAGAGCAGATGCCTCATGGCACCAGAGACCCAGTTCTATAATGTTTTTAACTTGTCTCCATGTCATCTGTTCCCCACAGTAGCGATCGAGATGTGCTGTATACAGTTAACCCACTCCAAGACAGAGTTGGCATTGTGATGGAGCCAATGGCAGTGACTCAAAGAAGAAGGCTCACTCACTCTTGCTTTGCTCTCCTGCACTGCAATGTTTCGAGAGTTAGATTTAGCTCTTTGGGCTAAAAGAATCAAGGGATATGGGGAAAAAACAGCAATGGGGTACTGATTTTAGATGATCAGCCATGATCATATTGAATGGCGGTGATGGCTCGAAGGGCCGAACGGTCTACTCCTGCACCTATTTTTCTATGTTTCTAATATTGGACTGCCACTCGGTATTACAGTCACGGGTGGTACAGCTGTAATTGTAGCAGCAAATGTTTGCTGCATAATTCAGTAGCAACGACTGATTTAAGAGCTTTGTTTCAGCATTGAAACTTTGTTTCGGCACTGGCAGCATGGTGGCGCTGCGATAGAGTTGCCGCCTTACAGCGCCAGAGACCCGGGTTCGATCCTGACCATGGGTGCTATCTGTACGGAGTTTGTACGTTCTCTCCATGACCATGTGGGTTTTCTATGGGTGCTCTGGTTTCCTCCCACCAAAGACATACAGGTTTGTCAGTTAATTGACTTTGGTACAATTGTAAATTATTCCTTAGTGTGTAAGTTGGTGTTAGTGTGCGGGGATCGTTGGTCAGCACGGAAGTGTTGGGCCGAAGGGCCTGTTACTAAACTAAACACTGCTTTTGTGATCCACAAACTGACAGCATAAATACCAAATAAAATAAAAATAAAATATTCAGTAAAAATAACAAATCTCTGTCCTAATCTTGCACCCTTGCTTCTCTTCACAGTGATAAACATGCAGATTAAACGTTCTTCCACAGCTTTCTGCCAATCACTGATCCCAGATTAAAAAGTTACAAATTGTCACAACCAGAATACGTTGGAATGACTGGAATATTTACATCCCTGTCGGAGAGTTATGCTTTTCACAATTTTGATTTGGACAAAATATCCAGATTAAACCAAACTTTCGGCAGAAAATACCATCTTAAAGGTATATAAATTAGATTAAAATGATGTGAGGCTCGAATGAAGTAGCAGATCTATGTGTTTATTTAAATATATTTTAATACAATCACTCACTAATCTGTCCATAATCCTTTCTTTTCAAATTGCTTTTGTTTTTTTCTTTAATATTTCAAGAGGAAAAATAAGTGTGGTTCATATTACGTGCACGAAGAGATTAAAAAATAGGTTGTTTCTCCACATGGTCCCCAAGCCTTCACTTGCACTATATAAGATCATAGCTGCTCATAGCTGTTCATGTACCTGGGATGCACATATCTTGACAGACTGCCTTCAAAACACCTTCGAATTCGAAGATACCAACAAAAAAATAATTTTGCTTCTTGAAAATGCACAATGGTTCAACATTCACAATGCTCCAAAGCAGAGAATTCCAAATATGTTTTCCTCTCCGAATAAACAGATTTCTCCTCATCTCTGTCCTGGACACTTGGCCTTCAATGTTGGGATTAAGTCTGTAATTCTGCACTCTCTTGGGACAGGAAAATAGCTCCTCAGCATTTTGTTTCAGAATGTTATTTATTTAAACAAGATCAACTTTCGTTTTTCAAAGCTTCGGATAGTTAAGGTCATGTTTGTTCAAGCTCTGAAAGGACAATCCCAGAGATTCAGCCAATTGATACAATAGACAACAGACAATAGACAATAGGTGCAGGAGGAGGCCATTCAGCCCTTCGAGCCAGCACCACCATTCAATGATATCATGGCTGATCATTCACAATCAGTACCCCGTTCCTGCCTTCTCCCCATACCCCCTGACTCTGCTATCATTAAGAGCTCTATCTAACTCTCTCCTGAAAGCATCCAGAGAATTGGTTTCCGCTGCCTTCTGACAATGCAGTACTACCTCCCAATTTCTTTTGGTATGCAGATCAAAACTTTACATAAAACTGTACACATTGCTATGAGCATGGATTCACCAAAACCTTGCTTAATCTTAGCAAGATTTCCTTAATTCTATATTTCCTGGTAAATCTGAACAACCCATGTTTTGTCTCCCATTTGCCTGCTGGAACTGTATCTTTTCTTTAGCTTTGTTAGTCGTAACATCATGATCCCTCGGTTCAATTAAAAAATGAAGCGTTTCTTTATACTTTCTGTCTACATTAGTCAATAAAGTCACACTTTTCCACATAACAGTCCATTGACCAACTTATGCAGTGGAATTGTTTATGAATCTTTTTGTCACTCCACATGTAACAGCCTTCCAATCGGAAGTGGACACATGCATTTATACTCACTTTTAGACACAAAGAGCCAGAGTAACTCAACGTGTCAGGCAGCATCTCTGGAGAAAAGGAACAGGTGATGTCTCCGACTTAGTCTGAAGAAGCATTCCGATCCGGAAACTTCACCTATTCCTTTTCTCCAGAGATGCTTCCTGATCCGTTGAGTTACTCCAGCACCTTGTGTCTATCTTCAGTATAAACCAGCACCCGCAGTTCCTTCCCACACATTTCTACTCTCTTTTAATGTCTTTTAACCAATCCCCCACCCATACTAATCTGTTACCATCAATCCTTAAATAACTGAACTGCCTTTTTTGGGTATCTTCAACATCTTGAAAATCCAGGCATACCATCTCTACTGGTTCCTCTAATTCACTCTGTAAGTTAAATTTTCAAAATACACCCATTATATTCTTCAAACTAAATCTTTCCTTCCATGAAGCCATGTTGACTCTGGCTAACATTTAATGATTTCCTCAGTGTCCTGCTACAACATAGTTAATAATGGATTCAAGAATCTTGCCAACAATGATTAAGCTAATTGGTCAACAGGTTTCCACTTCCTCCTTTCGTTAAAAGGCCGTGTTTCACCTGCTGCTTTCTAATCTATTGGAGCTATTCCAGAATATTGGGAATCTTGGAAAATCGTCACAAACGCATCCACTAACTTTGCAGCTCCCTACCTGTTTTAGTTTTTCGAGTAAGTTAAATGAGTGCAACTTGCAATGCGGATTGTGTAACTAATGAGGAAAAACAATCTAACCACAGTAAATCTAGCAGCAGATGTATAACCCTGGTGGGACCACACCAGGAATTTTCTTCCCCAGCTGACAAACAATATACCTGTATCACAGAGGGGAAAACGAAGGGTTAACAATTGGAATCAATGGTGAGGAGATGGTCCCAAGAAGATAAATTAAGCAAACTAGGCCTTGAGAGTTTTGGAAAAAGATGAGAGCTGATCTTTTTGAAATATACCCTGCAGTTTGCATATAGGGCCAATAGATCGGTGGACGACGCAGTTAATCTAGGCCTGCACTTCATCCTCCAGCACCTAGGGGATCTATGCCAGGATTCTGTTTGTAGACATTAGCTCTGCTCTTAACACCATTGTGCCAGAGCTACTACACTCCAAACTCTCCCAGCTGACTGTGCCTGAACCCCTCTGTCACTGGATCATCAACTTCCTGACAGACAGGAAGCAGCTTGTGAGGCTGGGAAAGCACATCTCGGACCCGCAGACTGTCAGCATAGGAGCACCGCAAGGCTGCGTACTCTCCCCTCTCCTTTACTCTCTCTACACCAATGACTGCACCTCCACAGACTCCTCTGTCAAGCTCCTCAAGTTTGCGGATGACACTACCCTGATTGGACTGATCCAGGATGGGGAGGAATCTGCCTATAGAGGGGCAGATCACCGCATGGGTGATCTTCAGAATGTGGAATAATTACGAGACGTTACAGCACTGTTATCAGTACTGTTCATTGCTGCTACCCACAGTAATGATAATTTTAAATCTTACTAAAACTCCAGCTAAAAGTCAAGTCAAGTCACATTGCATTTATTGTCATATGCACAGGTAAACTTAAGTACAGGTACAGGGCAAAATCTTGCTTGCGGCAGCATTAAGGGCCTGTCCCACTTAGGCGATTTAAAGGGCGACTGCCAGTGACTGCCACTGTATGTTGTTTCTTTTTTTTTTCCTAATCAGATGTGCAGCACTTTGGTCAACGTGGGTTGTTTTTAAATGTGCTATACAAATAAAATTGACTTGACTTGACTTGACTGTCAAAGTCTTGGCAGATCGCCAAAATTTTCTTTTACCTGACAATGCCGAGTCAGGTCGAGATTACACTGTCTTCGGAAACATCGCAAAATTCCCACTCTGTCAATGTTTCTCTGGCGTCCTAATTTTCGCTGAAATCTCTGACAAGTCGGTAAGTACTTGAGAGTTTTGAAATATAACATCTTGCCCGGGTTACTTGAAAACCAAGCTTCACGGTAACAAGGCATAAACTGGATTGGCTTCCAGTTTACTAATAGCAGTATTAAGAAATTTAATTTTAAAAGTGGTTAAATGGATTTTTGTGAAAAGTGTGTGGGCATTCTTTGAAAATGTACGGGAGATGCATATCTGGTTTCTGGGTTGCATATCTGGGTTGGGAGCCCACTTTAAATGTTATCGCTGATGACCATAAATATCGCAAAAATTCCCACGCTTACCTGACCGCCAAACTGTCGCCTCCAATCTACCTGTCAAATGTCCTGATGGTAAATAAATTGGTTAAACACAAGTATTTTATGGTATCTTCAAATTAATTTAATATTACGTGCTTCTAAATGCATCTAAGACAACCTAGCAAACCTGTGGACAGCATGCGGCAGCGCCCGCAATAAGCAACGATACCTGGCGACAAACCAGCTGTCGCCGAGAAATTTCACTCTGGTTGATTTCTCAGCGACGCGCCGAGATCCACTACGATGCTTGGAAGACTCCTCACGATCATGCCCGCGACACCCCGGCGAATTGTCGGCGACAGCCTAGTCACCAGCAGTTGCCTTAAATTTTTTGCCCTTTACAGACACAAACAGTCAGACAACAACCCTGAAATGTGATCCAAGTCAGTGGGGGAGGGAGGTGGGAGACTGGAATTCAACAGATAATTCAATAATAACAAGTTCAGAAGGCAAATAAGACAGAAGCAAGGCAGAGGGTGAGGAAAGATTGTGAGAATAAATTGCATTTGTTTCAATGCAAGAGGCCTAACAGGTCGGCTGGATGAATTTAGGGTGTAGATAGGTATATGGGACTGGAACATCAAGACTTTTAGACTTTAGAGATACATTACCGAAACAGGCCCTTCGACCTACTAAGTCCATGAAACCAGTGATCACCCGGTACAGTAGTACTATCCTACACATTAGGGACAATCTACAATTTTACTAAAGCCAATTAACCTACAAACCTGCACCTGGAGAAAACCCATGCAATCACAGGAAGAATGTACAGACTCCATGCAGGCAGCATCCGTAGTCAAAATTGAACCCAGGTCCCTGTTGCTGTCAGGCAGCAACTCTACCACTGCGCCACTGTGCTGCCCCAAGACATTACAAAAACCTGGCAGAGAGAGGACAGGACTGGATTAGGGCTGTGCAGGTTGGTTCAAGATCCTGATAGTTGTAGGAATGTTGCTGTTCCTGAACCTGCTGGTATGGAGCATTGGGCTTCTGTACCACCTGCGTGATGATCGCATTGAGAAGAGGCCATGTTCCGAATGGTGGGGATCTTTGATGATAAATTATTCCGTTTTTATGTCTTACACACAAAAAGAAACAAAATTCAATCCTATATGCTTCGCTCCAAAGACGTACAGGTATGTAGGTTAATTGGCTGGGCAAATGTAAAAAAATTGTCCCTAGTGGGTGTAGGATAGTGTTAGTGTGCGGGGATCGCTGGGCGGTGCGGACCCGGTGGGCCGAAGGGCCTGTTTCTGCGCTTTATCTCTAAATCTCTAAATCTAAAAAATCTAAATCTATTGCAAAGCAATTAGGAATTGACAGTGTTGAAATCTGTAAGACTCAAAATGTAAACCACTAGCAACAAGATTTATGTTACTTGCTGCATGGGAAGAGCACTTCAATCAAGGGTTACGGTCACATCTCCGACTGTCATTGCAATGAGCGGGTGTAAAGAGAATAACTCCCCACGTCACTAACGCCAGCCTTGCGTTCACTGCTGAGGTAAACAAGTTTAAAGCCTTTGTATCAAGTATCCCAGCGAGCACTTTGGCAATTGTCATGAGACTCTTCCAGCTCGTTGAGGCGATGCCATGCTTAATTTAGTGAAGGGATATGGATGATCTTCAGAATGTTAATTGCCTTTATCAGATAAATACACTTAAGTTCTGCATTTATGCCAATCTTACCTAATTTATATTTTTAAAAGTTAGTTGCATTACTTTTCTTCACTGCTCATGAATGTTCATGAACCAACTTTGGAGCAGGTGGATATTGCAGTCCTGTACAATCATAAGCAGCAGTTTAGCAAATAACCGCTGGTATTTCAACACTTCACATTCATCTCAACTTCCTCGCTTGATTAGCTGTGAAGGAAACGTGGCCTGCAGGCACTTCAAGCTCGAAAAAAACAAATACATTTCCAAATAAGTTACTCGGGTTCAATTCACTTTGAGCTTTCAATTTTTGTTCGGGTTAAGAACATATTGGAATCTATTGTGAGTGCTAATTTATTTTGTACACCAATGAAACACAGGTTTCCTTTATTTTTCACTCATGAAAAATCAGAGCTCACCACTTAGGTGACAACTGCCTGCAAATATCTGTCATTCTACTTAACGCAGAAGCTCCCACTGGGGATATAAGGTGACATTGAGGAGGAAAAGCAATGAGTGGTTTCTTCAATCAAAATTTAAAACCCTCACAGGGAATTAGTGGACTCTAAAGTTGTTTAAGAAGTGAAATAAGGTGTGCAAAAGCAAGATGAGACGGAGAGAGTAAGGGGAGGGAGAGAGGGAGAGAGGGAGAAAGGAGGTGAGGGGGAGAGGGGAAGGGGGAGGGGCAGGGGAGAGAGGGGGAGATGGAGATGGAGGGAATGGGGAGGGAATGGATAGAGGGAGGGTGGAGGGAGAGGGAGAGAGAGAGAGGGAGAGAGGGGGACAGGCAGAGGGGGAGAGATGGAGAGGGGGAGGGGGAAATGGAGAGAGGAAGAGGGCAAGAGAGGGGGTGAGGGAGAGAGGAGGAGAGAGGGGGAGAGTGGGAGAGGGGGAAAGATTTATTTTATTTCTAAGAAAACACGCGATTTTCCCATGTCACGATGGAAACCCAAGGAGGAATGGGCCCACTCGGTCTAGTATAAACTTAAATGCGCAGAGCAAATAGATTGTTTTATTACAAAGACACACAGTCTTGCAGTTTAATATTCACTTTTGAAAATTCTACCTATTTTATGATGGGCTTATTTGTAGCTAAGTATTGTTACTCCACAATATAATATCTGATCCGGAGTACATTTGTGGTTCCAATGTAATAAAAAAAATAGGAGCATTACAATAGCACTTGAAAGGATACAGGGATTCACAGCAATGTAACCAGGATTGTAGAATTTTGGCTTTAGAGAAAATTTGGAGTGTGAGGGTAAGTTCATTTTTATTTATAAAGTGATGGCAGCTTCATATACTGGCCAGTAAATAAATATTTTTTAACAATATGCTATGCTTCCATAGTTTTCACAAATACATTTTAGACACTCTCTTGCCTTTCCAAAATGTGATTCATCCCTATTCTCTGTTAAATGTTAGCACCTGATTCTGGCTACCCCTCAGCAATTCTGTACACGATAATCAGTCCAGTTATTTTATAATGGCCTTAAAAAAGAACTTGCTGCTTGAATGATTTGCTAATGCCAGTAAAACATCATGCAAATATGTTGCTGCTTCTGCCCAGTTTTGGACATGCCTTCATTCATGATGATATTTCTCATTGAAATGAAGACCCAGGGGGAATGTACCCTGTGATTTGTTTTTTTCCCCAATTATTACTCGCTGCAGAATATTTGGCAAAGGAAGAGTGGAACACCTGGTTAATGAATAATCACCAATTATACTGGATCAGTGGAGTTTTGGGTAAACTCACACCCCCAAAATTAATGACCATCTGCTTCTTATTTCGATGTTTGGAACAAACTCATTTACTCTTTGTTAGATTGATAATCTGTCTAGTACACAGCTTTCAAACCGAAACAATCACAAGCTCAAGTAGTACAATGATAGTTTCCTGTGAATCCAGTCCTTGGAAAATAATCCGAAGATCACAATTTATCCTCGGTAGTGGATTGCAAATAGCAACCCACATGTAGCAAGCAATAAACAATAGCAAATGACAAACAATTTATCATCAAAGATCCTCACCATCCGGGACATGACCCCTTCTCAATGGGAACATCAGGCAGGTGGTACAGAAGCCTAAAGCCCCACACCACCAGGTTCAGGATCAGCAACTTTCCAACAACCATCAGGATCTTCAACCAATCTGCACAGCCCTAATCCAGTCATGTCCCACCCTCAGCCAGGTTTCTGTAATGACTTGGGGCGGCACTGTGGCGCAGCGGTAGAGTTGCTGCCTTACAGCGCCAGAAGCCCAGGTTTGATCCTGACTACTGGTGCTGTTTGTATGGAGTTTACATGTTCTCCCCGTGACCGTGTGGGTTTTCTCCGGGTGCTCCGGTTTCCTGCCACATTCCAAAATCATGCAGGTTTGTAGGTGAATTGGCTTCTGTAAAGATTTCCTTGGTGTGTCGGACAGAACTAGTGTATGGGTGATCACTGGTCAGCCTGGACCTGGTAGGCCGAAGGGCCTGTTTCCATGCTGTATCTCTAATCCAATCCAAGACCAAAAATATTATCTCTCCATGTCCTCCAAAGTCCCGTTGTCCTCCTGACCCGTTGAGTTACTCCAGCACTCTGCGTTTTACTGATGGTTCCAGCACCAGCAGTTCTTCGTGTCTCCTTTGAAAATAACTATCTGTTCTGGATATGTTGTTTTTTTTGGTTGTTTCCTGATTTCCCCTTCCTTGCATGGATGACTTCATCTGTCCATTTCTTGCAGCCAAATGCTTTACAAATCTTGTCAAGTGCTCACTTAGCCTCCGAGTCTTACAAGGAAGCAGCTTCCCCACTGACCTACCTCTGACATTCTGATTCAGTTCAAATATCTCCGAACATACTGCATCCTGTTGAGATTACCGTTGCTAACTTTAGGTCTGCTTCATTCCTTCGGCCTAACACCAAACCTGCAGAGAACTGCTTTCCCTTCACCTGACCTACAAGTTTAATATTCTGGCCTGCTACTTCTTATCCTGACCTAGGAGAACCCTAGCAAGTAATTCATCTGTGGCCATTTGTGAAATTTTAACATCACTTGCCAAAATGTTTCCACAGAGTTGCTGACACAACGCTGCCTGTGTTCAGAGCTCTCTCCAATAATCCCTCACTTTCAATTAGTTTACGGGTTCATCCGTGCACACATGTATCCTTCACATCACCATCAAGGGCACTTGCTTCCTTTTGCAGTGGGCCGAGGGCAAGAGTTCAACTCATTATTTTTGTCACCCGACAGATTGCCTGGTTGGATCACAAGAAAATAATTTCAGCTCTTGGGCCAACATTGTTTCAAGGCAACAATTTGCAGCCCAAGGTTTATATTCACTCCCAAGAGTTTTTTCCTCAAGTGGAACACATTAACTGGCACATAACCTGCATTAGTGAACTCTCTTGGTGTTTATTATAGTGTGTACAGAGTACTATGTTTACATGTGAAGGGAGGAACTGCAGATGCTTGGTTGAAACCAAGGATGGACACAAAATGCTCAAGTAACTCAACACGTCAGGCAACATCTCTGGCGAAAAGAAAGAGGTGACATGCTGTCTGACCCGTTGAGTTACTCTTGCATTTTGTGTGTACTATGTTTACATATCTGTTGTGCTGCTGCAAGGTAAATGTCACTTTCCCATTTCAGGATAGATGACAATAAAACACTCTTGACTTCCCCTTTTGCCCTAATTACAAGTTTCTGAACCATATACTTTTGTTTTACACATTTTACCACTGCCAGTTTAATATTGTGTTCATCTATGGTCGCTCCACACACTTGGCGTACAAGTGCACAGAATACATCAGTCCTTCCACTACACGGTGGAACACAAAAAATCTCCACCGTACTTAATTTGAGCCATAGATTTTCTGTCAAAATATAGCACATTTTTCACTTTATACTTGGGATGGTGGGGCAGACAATAAACATTTCACTTCAATAATTTTGTGTATTTTCTGTCAATAATGAAAAGAAGAGTTTTGAGACAAACAGCAGAAGAACAAGCCTTTTGGCCCAACTTTCCCATGCCGACCAAGATGCCCTATCTACACAAATACCACCTGCCCACATTTGGCCCATACCCCTCTAAACCATTCATGTCCATGTACCTGTCCCAATGTCTTTAAAATGCTGTTATAATATCTGTCTTAACTACCTTCTCTGGTAGCTCATTCCATACACCCACCACCTGCTGTGTGAAAAAGGTGTCTCTCAGATTCCTATTAAATCTTTCCCCTCTCACCTTAAACCTGTGGTCCTTGATTCCTTTACTCTGGATAAAAGACTCTGTGCATCTACTCTATCTATTCCATTCATGATCTTACACACTTGTATATGATCACCCCTCATCCTCCTGCGATGCAATGAATAAAGTTTAGGCCTGCCCAACCACTTCAAGGCCTGAGGTCCTGACACCATCCTGGTAAATCTGCTCTGCATTCTTTCCAGCTTAACATTATATTTCCTAAATGTGACCAAAAATGACACAATACTCCAAATGTGGCCTCACCAATAGGCCTCTTCAAGGGTCAGGACAAGGACCACTGCTTTTCTCATTAACAACATGGACTTGGAGGTGCAGGGCACAATTTCCAAATTTGCAGATCACACTAAACCTGCAAGTAAGGTGAACCTTGGAGGAGAACAGTCATAGATCTCATGGATATACAGTTAGCCTGGTGAAATGGATGCACAGCAGATAAAATCTAAAGATGAGTAATGTGACATGTTGCATTTTGTCAGGACGAATGAGACAAAACAATGTAAATTAAATGGAACAATTCTGAAGAACAGAGAGACCGGAGAATGTATGTGCATGGTTCATTGAAAGTGGCAAGAAAGGTTGAGACAGTGATTTAAAAACCATCAGATAGATGGATAGGAAAAGGCAGCAAATAGAGGGATACAGACCACGTGCTGACGGATGGGAATAGGTAGACAGGCATTACGGTTGGTGCAGACACAGTGGGGCAAAGAGCCTTTTGCTGTGCTGTAATTTTCAATGAATCCTTGGCAAAGCGTGGAAACGTGTGGAAGTCATGGTGAACCATTGTACAACATGGCTTCAGCCACGACTGAAAATAGTTCTGAACACTACACTGAGGATAGATACTTTGTCACACTTAGGATAGAAGGGTGCCAAAGCATGACATTTGCTGCCTTACAGCGGTAGAGACCCGGGCTTGATTATGACTACGGGTGCTGTCTGTTCAGAGTTTGTAATTCTCCCCATGACCTCATAAGTTTTCTCTGGGAGTTCCGGTTTCCTCCTACACTCCAAAGATGTACATGTTTGTAGGTTAATTGACTAGAGTAAAATAAATGGTAAATTGTCCCTCGTGTGTAGGATCGTGCGTCAGTGTGCGGGGATCGGTGGTCAGCGCGGACTCAGTGGGCTGAAGGGCCTGTTTCCACGCTGTATTTCTAAAGCTAATACTAAAAGATACTAAGTTGATGGAGATGGAGAAGGAGGGATGTACAAGAATTATTACAAGGACAAGACTTCAGGTACAGGGATAAATTGGAGAAGCCGGGGGTGTTCACCTTGGAACTTAGGGCCGGCACATAGAGGAAGTATGAGACTGATTGGCAAAGAGCACCCGGCGAGGGGGGCTGTAATCGAGGTGGATTCGGTGGGATCATCGAAAGGAAGTTCAGTAAGTGTCTGAAAGGAAACATTTGCAGGACTACGAGGAGAAACGAAGGGAATAGATCATGTACATGCACAGTCTTTTGCCCAGAGAAGTAGAGGACAGAGGTTTAAGGTGAGGGGGAGAAGATTTAATAGTAACTGTTTTACACAAAGGGTGGTGGGTGTACAGAACAAAGTGTCGGAGGAGGTAGTTGAGGCAGGGACTGTCACAACCTTTAAGAGACATTTCGACGGGTACACGGATCGGACAGGTTTAGAGGTATATGGGTCAAATGCAGGCAGGTGGGACGAGTGGAGATGGGCCACATTGGTCGGCATGAGCATGTTGGGCCGAAGGGGCTGTTTCCACGCTATATGACTCTATAACTCTATAATAGGACCAGCTAGATTTAACTTGCATATGTACAGTACACATTTGTTAGGTTAAGTGGTCTTCTTCCATGCTGTAACCCTTCTATATGTCAAGTTAGTTTGCCTAAGTTTCCCTGTGATTCTTCTCCAGTCTGTGCATGCTTCTTTGAAGAAGCTGGTTAATGGTTGGGATTATGTTGTGCTTTTCTGCTCTTGAGCAGGGCTTTGCACCGTGGATAAGCTTTAAATGCATCATGAGAGGGATTACACAACATCTCAGCTGCTTGGAGTGGAACAATGTTTGATTTGCCTGTCACTCCCTCACTACCTCATGGCCATGTAATCTGTTCACTCGTTCAATTCATAATTCTCGAGCCTGTTCTCTAAGTTATGAGTGTTTCTTTTTCTAAATAAGGCACATTGCTTCACCTAACATCTACATATGGGTAATGTCCTTCCTTCGCAGTTTATTCAAGCCATCTTCCTGTGGGCATCTTCCATTGAATTACAGCATTAAACTCATCAGAAATACAATCATAAATAACTATTTTAGTCCTTGATTGGCACTGATGCTCTACTTTACGTTAGACCTTAGAGATACAGCTGGAGATACAGATACATGGACCCACCGAGTCCGCACCGACCAGCGATCACCCCGCACTCGAGCACTATCCTAAACACTGGGAACATTTTACAATTTACAGAAGCCAATTAACCTATAAATCTGAATGTCTTTGGAGTATGGGAAGAAACTGGAGCACCCAGAGAAAACCCACGCGGTCACAGGGAGAATGTACAAACTCCGTACAGACAGCACCCACAGTCAGGATCAAACCTGGGTCTCTGGCGCTAAGAGGCAGCAACTCTACTGCTGCAACACTGTGCCGCCTATTTAGAAAAGGACTAAGCAGAGTAACATGTTGAGCAAAACTGTCTTGGTTTTATCAAACTCAACTAGTAATCCACTTACATTTGTGCGTAGCACAAGAAAATTGAAATAAGTCGCCGCATATTGGAGGATTAGTTAACTTAAACGAATGACTTCAAAATAAAATCTGCAAAGTACTGGGATCTATGCTCTCAGAAATGAATGTCCTGATTGTTTTGTCCCACTGCTAAAAGTGTGTTGTTCAGGGAGCAGGAATGATCAAAAATGAACCACAGGAGTGAGATTTACACATAGATGTGGGATGCCAGATCAATTCTCAGGTCAAACATGTTCCTCTCCTTAGTTCTGCCACAGTGGGTAGGTACTGAAGAAAAAAAGGCAGGTCCCCACAGAGCTTGAAAGAGAATAAGGACGGAAGGAAGGAAGGAAGGAAGGAATGTTACTCCTGGAGCAAGAAATCTGCAGATGCAGATCAAGTTCCCCCTGGGTTGTTCATCTACAGATAGCTGCCAGGAGGCACAGCAATGTTTACAGAACCAAACAAGAGGCAATGCTCAGAGTATTTTAAATAATGAACATAAGCACTCTTAATTAGTTGCTAAAATTTGAGACACTAACAACCGTGTATAATTGTAAAATGTCTTATATTTTATAGAGAGATACAGCGCGGAAACAGGCCCTTCGGCCCACTGAGTCCGCGCCAATCAGTGATCACTCGTGCACTAGTTTTATCCTACACACTAGGGACAATTTACAGAAGCCAATTAACCTACAAACCGGCACATCTTTGCAATGTTTAGTTTAGTTCAGTTTATTGTCATGTGTACCGAGGTACAGTGAAAAGCTGGCAGTTGAAAATGTGGGAGGAAACCGGAGCACCTGGAGAAAACCCACACGGTCACAGGGAGAACTACAAACTCTAACCTTTCTCCAGATTTGATCTTATTTCCTACATTGATTTCTCCCAACATCAACTTGTCCGCCAGTTCTACCTTCTGTTATCTTAAATCTATTCAGACTAACTGTTGACCTCCCAACTTCTATCCCTGGTCTAAATGTCACCTGTAATTGGCATTGGGTTTTTTTCTCTCTCCTGATTTTTCTCTCATTTCATCATCCCTTGCATCTAAAAATCAATTTCTCACTTTTGTCCTTGTGATTGGACACTCTACCTTTGACTTCCCTTCTCTAGTCAAGATCTTCTAAAGGATCACTGTTCCCCACATCTTTCGTAAGTACGCACTTGAATACCTCCGGTTTAGTTTAAACTCAGTACAGTACTGTTCAAAGCGTAATAAAGTAACAAATGGCATTCTTTGGAACTCTGACTATGTCACGCTATTATTTCCCATTCTTCTCAACCTGTCTTCAGTCTTAAACAGAACAAACCTACTTCATCCATCTCTAAACGCTATTCCATTGAGTGTTTTGGCAGCATAGTAAGCCATGGTTGTGGCTAGCTTGCTATCAAATACTTTTTTTCATAAATTACATGGGCAGGGATTGTTCTGCTCCACTCTTCGTCACAATGCCAAAGAAATTACCGCTCATTTTATTTCTAAATGTTTTACCCTATATCCTGAGACAGTAAAAAGAACACAAAGTGCTGGAGTTACTCAGAGCGTCAGGCAGCATCTGTGGAGTGAATGGATAGGTAACTTTCTGGGTTGAGACCCTTCTTCAGACTAAAGAAGGACCCCGACCCGAAACGTCACCTCTCCATGTCCTCCAGAGATGCTGCCTGACCCACTGAGTTACTCCAGCACTTTGTGTTTTATTTGTAAACCAGCCTCTGCAGTTTTGTGTTTCTCCTAAGATTGTGGTCCCTTCGACAGGCACCGCAACAGATAAACATCCTCGTAGCATTACATTTATCTTGCCCTGCCAGAACTTTGGAGGTTTCAATGAGATCTGCTCTCATTCTTCTGTACTCCAGTTAATAAATGCCGAGTTGATCTCCACAAACAATAGTCCTGGTTTTAATTTGATAGCAGTCTGGTGAAATCTCACTACATTCCTTCAATGGCAAGTAATTTCTCTGGATGCTATCAAGAGAGAGCCAGATAGAGCTCTTAATGATAGCGGAGTCAGGGGGTATGGGGAGAAGGCAGGAACGTGGTACTGATTGTGAATGATCAGCCATGATCACATTGAATGGCGGGGCTGGCTCGAAGGACTGAATGGCCTACTCCTGCACCTATTGTCTATTGTCTATTGTCTACTTCCATGCTTAGGTATGGAATCTACATACATTACCTCACCATGTACATGAAAGCCTCTGTAAAGCAAGCTATACAAGGACATGTTGGCCTCTTCATATATCAACATCACCCAATCTGTCACCGATTAAATAATACTGATGAAATAACTTAACAATCATACAAGTTGCCCACATCACCTTGAAGTTTATTAACACATTACAATCCTGCCCAGTTTTTTGTCATCAGCAATCACAGAAATATTTCATTTTGCTCCTTCATCCAAATGATCAACATGTAGATTATGTGTAGTGAATAGCGGGGCCATACAATGTACCCTACTTGTTTATGTCTTCTTCCCTGAAGAGGTGCCCTAACCCGGAATGTCACCCAGTCATCATCCTCCAGAGATGCAGCCCGACCCACTGAGTTACTCCAGCACTTAGTGTTTTTGTTTTGTAAGCCAGCATCTGCAGTTCCTTGTGTCTTAATTACGGATGACCCATGTGTTACGGCAGTTCAGGTGACAGAAATTCACCCACTCAGATCTACTACCTTTAATTTTTATAGTTATATATTTTTTTTAAATCCTCTTATTCTCTCTTCCCAATAGTTTATAGTTTTTTTGTTGTTTTTTTTTCCTCTCTTCTTTATTTTTTATTTTCTCTCTTTAAAAATTTAAAAATTGAAGCTATGTAAGAACTCTGTAACAAATGTGTCTTTTATTTCTATTTGTACATATGCTTTTCAAAAATTAAAATTAAAAAAAATTTTTTTTTTTTAAATTCACCCACTCAGAACTCACAAATCTATTCCAAAAATCGAAGATATAGAATAAAAATTTAGCCTCATGTGTAACAAAACAAATAAATAAACACAAAATGTATTTTCTTTCAACTCGCATTTCTCAACACATACATAAACGATGAAGGCTTCACGTTACGGAAATCACAATGTGGACAATTTTCTAGGAACACAACTTCCACCCCTCACTCCACCCCACCCCCCCACCACACCGTAATGGCGGTGTGGTCTATAATTATTTTTTTTCTCTCCAAGAGACTATTAATTCTGGCCTGGATCAATATTCTTAAAGAGTTTCCACACAGATGCGGCTGGCCTTATCCTTAGTCCCATTCTTGAACAATGAAGTAATGTGTGCTATTTTCCAACTCAGTGTTTCAAAGATTTCCTTCCTTAATTCCTCAAGACACGATGATGTGTCCCATCTGATCATGGTGACTTAAGTTCTACCATGTTCACTAATACCTCCATGCTTTTGATTTTAGCATATCTCGTGTCTCAACCATCTCCTTTTTAACTTTAAATTTGGAAGCAACTGATAGCAAACTATTCATTGCCCTTCACATCCATGTGTCAGTTCCCACTTTTCTCCTCGATAGTCTTAATAGACTCAATGCTCTTCATTGTAATAATAATTTTAAAAAATTAACCTATTTATAAACCCAATCATCTCAACACTAAAACATCAAGCTGCAGGAACAGGACAGTGAAAGTTTATCCTGTAGTGAGCTGCTTATCTCTCAATTCCACAAAGCTTCCAATATTTACAGGATTCATGTTTTCACAACCAATTTTCCGGCAAAACCTGATCGATGGGTTGGATTTGCCCCCCTGTGGCTGGGTCTCTGGAACTCCAGCCCAGCCAGAGCTGGCAGATCTGTTCCCGAAGCCAACTTCAGCTGACTTTGTGGGCCGGTATCTTGGCCTCGTGGCAGCCTAGGCCATGTGCCGCTCAACTCCTCTCAGAGGTCGTGGCTGCTGTTGATCCCTGGCAAAACGGATAATCCGACAAGGCTCCGGAATCAAGGGTGCTGGAAAATTAGTGGTGGACCTGCACAGGTTTGGTGGAATATTCTCAGTCCGCCCTGTGACCTGCATGGGTTTTCTACGAGATCTTCGGTTTCCTCCCACACTCCAAAGACATACAGGTATGTAGATATATTGGCTTGGTAAATGTAAAAATTGTCCCGAGTGGGTGTAGGATAATGTTCATATGCGGGGATCGCTAGTCGGTGTGGACCAGTGGGCCAAAGGGCCTGTTTCCATGCTGTATCTCTAAACTAAACTAAACTAAACTGGGAAGGGGGAGGGGAGGGAGAGAGAGAGGGAAAGCGAGGGCTATTTAAAGTTAGAGAAGTCAATGTTCATACCGCTGGGGTGTAAGCTACCCAAGCGTAATATGAGGTGCTGTTCCTCCAATTTGCGCTGGGCCTCTGACAACGGAGAAGGCCCAGGTAGAAAGGTCAGTGTGGGAATGGGAGCGGAAGTTAAAGTGCTGAGCAACCAGGAGATCAGGTAGGTTAAGGCGGACTGAGCAGAGGTGCTCAGCGAAACGATCGTCAAGACTGCGTTTGGTCTCGCGTAGGTCAGTGTATTGCAGCACCTCATATTTCACTTGGGTAGTTTACACCCCAGCGGTATGAACATTGACTTCTCTAACTTCAGATAGCCCTTGCTTTCTCTCTCCACCCCTCCCCCTTCCCAGTTCTCGCACCAGTCTTCCTGTCTCCGACTAAATTCTATCTTTGTCCCACCCCCTCCCCTAACATCAGTCTGAAGAAGGGTCTCGACCCAAAACATCACCCATTCCTTCTCTCCAGAGATGCTGCCTGACCCGCTGAGTTACTCCAGCATTTTGTGTCTACCTTCAGTGTATAACTCCTTGCTTATACAATATAAACTCAAGTCTCACTTTTCAAGGCAATATCAGGTGCAAGCTTCGGACGAAAAGGGAGAATTTGGGTACAAATGTATTCCTCGTTTGATTTTGTTTTAAACCAATACTGGAAGGTTTTCATTTGACATTCTCCATTTAGTGTGGAACACACCAATCCGCTCACTGGCAACCATTTAAACCCAACACAGACCAGTGACAAACCTAGCATTATATTTACTTGAACGCTGTTTTTATCATCATGTTGATGCTTATTTTCATGTTTGCAACATTATGTGCCGTACTCTTGTGTCCCAGTTATTTGCTACTAAAGCTACAATCTTTGCCTTTGTTACCAGCAGATTACTGCAATGTACTGCTGGCTCGCTATCCTTGTTTACTCTCCATAAGGGAATTAGGTCATGTGGAATTCTGCTGTCCTTTTCAAATTCATACAATGTCCCATTCATTCAACAACACTTTTATTTGCAGGGGCTCCATGTTCAGAAACACTGAACACTAAGATTCCCAACTAATTTAATAAACCCTTTCACTACAGTGACATTCTCTAAGTGTAGTCTCCCTCAGTCTTACAACCCCTCTGAAATACCCTTTTGGCTTCAATTCCGGACTTTGTTCACACCGTCATTCGTATAAAGTTCCTTTCGAGTCAATGTTACTCTCTTTTAATGGAATCCATTCTTTCAACATCCAGAAATGGCTACCAAGGCCCAAAGTGTGAAAAGTCAACAATGTCTTTGCTCTACCGATGCTACCTCATCCACGGAGCTCCTCTGGCAGTTTGCTTTTTTTTGCGCCAGATTCCACCATCTGCAATCTCCGGTGTGCCCAAATCACTTGACCTCTCAACAGCACATCAAGAGCACTGAATGCAATAGAGGTTTAGTTTGGTTTAGAGATGCAGCATGGAAACAGGCCCTTCGGCCCACCGAGTCAATCGGCCCATCAGCGATAGCACCTGCAGGCTTGTTCTATCCTACACAATAGGGGCAATTTACCTAAGCCAATTAACCTACAAACCTGCAGTTCTTTAGAAAACCCACGCACGTCACGGAGGAAACCGGAGCACCCGGAGAAAACCCATGCAGTCACAAGGAAAACGTGCAAAATCGTGCAGGTCACACCCGATCAAACTTGGATCTGTAGCGCTGTAAGATGGCAAATCTACCGCTGTCTCATCTGGAAGGACTGTTTGGGTCCTTCACGTCTTTCTACCAGCTTTCTCCCCTCTAGTCCATCAGTCTGATAAAAAAAGTCCCAACCAAAAACGTCATCTGCCAATTTCCCTCCACAGACGCTGCATGACCTGCTGACTTCCAACAGAAATTTGTTTTATGTGCAAGATTCCTGCATCTGGAGCCCTTCTCTCAACCTTTCTGCTGAAGTTTGTTTCTCTTCTCAGTTTGCACGTTCTCCCCGTGACCTGCGTGGGTTTTCCCAGGGTGCTCCCGTTTCCTGCCACACTCCAAAGACGTACAAGGTTGTAGGTTAATTGGCTCGGTAAATGTGCGGGGATCGCTGGTCGGCATGGACTTGGTAGGCCAAAGGGCCTGTTTCCGTGCAGTACCTCTAAACTAAACTATACTAAACCAAACTGAATCAAACAAGCAGACTTTCTTATTTGTAGCAAGGAACTGCAGATGTTCAGCAGGACAGGCAGCATCTCTGGAGAAAAGGAATAGGTGTCGTTTAGGGTCTCCAGCACCGCCATTCATTGTGATCATGGCTGATCATCCACAATCAGTAACCCGTGCCTGCCTTCTCCCCAGATCCCTTGATTCCACTAGCCCCAAGAGCTCTATCTAACTCTCTTTTAAATTCATCCAGTGAATTGGTCTCTACTGCCTTCTGTAGCAGAGAATTCCACAAATTCAGTTTGTTATTTGTTTATGATTATGTTAACTTGTAATTTGTTTTTTTTTCCTAAATCTCTTCACAGTGAAAAAAATTGTTTTCAAAAGAAGTAAAATGTTTTTAACGTCTTCTTTATGTTGTTTCAATGCAGAAAGCTGGCCACATTACTGGATGAATTGCCTTTGGATGATTATCTTAGAAGAACAAAATTTACATAATCATTTGAAATTACACTTCCATTGAGGCCTTGGGGGTTAATGACTGCATCCACTGATGTTAATTCAACTGTTTCACATTGCCGGTTTTTGAAGCTCCTTCCAGGCACTCTCCCAGCTCTGTCAGTTCTGACTGCCATTCTCATGGATTAATGGGAGAAAAATGAAGGGCACATTTAAACTCAGCGCATGGCTACGTAGCTTCAATTTTTTTAATTGTTCTTCACGCAGGGATTCATCCCTAGGCAGCTGATCAATTTCTCGAATATCTTCCTGTGAGTTTAAGGGCTTTGATCTTTGCATGCGCACGCACACCAAAAATGAAAACAGAGCTGTAAAATCATTTGTGACATATCAAAAACATTGAGAAACAATGTTTTCAGGTATCATGTTAATAATACTACATGCACTTACAAAGTGTTGGTTTATTTTATGTACCTCCACTACATTTAGATTACAATCATATTTTGGCGAATAGAGAGATATGGATTATGTGCAGGCAGATAAGAGTTAGTCGTGACATTGTGGACTGAAGGGCTTGTTTCTGTACTGTTGTTCTATCGTCTACATTTTGGTTAAATCCGTAAGCAGAACAGAATTAAACCTATAATGATTTAAATGTTCTCCGGAATCTTAAAACATCCCCAATTTGCTGAACTATAACCTAGATTATTTTTCTTTTAATTTACAAAGTAGCATTCATTATTTTGAAATGTAACAATGTTAAATTGAGTGTTTGTCCAGACTTGAGATGCCAGATGGGATCCATTTCTTTCATGTTCTGCGAACCTATCACTATAAACTTTGTCTGTTATCCACAGGATTTTGCAGTGAAGAATTGGCGCATCTTTTCTTAAAGGTTGGATGGTCCATCTGCCAGCCAGCTTTGCTTAATTGTGAGCAAAGTATAATTAAGCCAAACATCTGCACATATTATGTATTAATGATCAAAGGGCCACGAGACATTCTGAAGAGGGCACTGAACATGATTAATGTCTGATTTTCAGCCGGGAGAGATCATGAATGCATTTCTTCCCTCCAGCTTGTTACCAATCTCAGTATCAAAAACTGAAATGGCTGCTGACTGAGACAAGCAGGGTGATACTGGTCAGAAAACAGTTCACCACAACTGTCTGCCCAATCCCATGGGTTGCTGAGACCTTTCGAGACTCTTCCATTTACCCAGCAAACGGTAAAAAGAGGATGGAGCTGCTTTAGATTTTTTAACCTCTGTCGGATCCCTAAATTAGTTCAAGACTGAACTTTGAAAAGAGGGACATAGAAACATAGAAACATAGAAAATACGTGCAGGAGGAGGTTATTTGGCCCTTCGAGCTAGTACCGCCATTCATTGTGATCATGGCTGATCATCCACAATCAGTAACCTGTGCCTGCCTTCTCCCCATATCCCTAGCCCCTAGAACTATATCTAACTCTCTTTTAAATTCATCCAGTGAATTGGCCGCTACTGCCTTCTGCGGCAGATAATTCCACAAATTCACACCTCTCTGGGTGTAAAAGTTTTTTCTCACGTCAGTTTTAAATGACCTCCCCTTTGTTCTTAGCCTGTGGCACCTGGTTCTGGACTCTCCCAAAATTGGGAATGTTTTTCTGCATGAAGCTTGTCCAGTCCTTTTATAATTTTATATCTATCTATCTATCTATCTATCTATCTATCTATCTATCTATCTATCTATCTATCTATCTATCTATCTATCTATCTATCTATCTATCTATCTATCTATCTATCTATCTATCTATCTATCTATCTATCTATCTATCTATATATAATATTACACTACTAAAACTCAAATCTTGTATATATATATATAAATATATCCGTATGTATCTATATATGTATTTCTGTGATTTTGCCAAAACAGTGAACCCATAGTGCCACAATTTTTACGCTACCTTTATCACCACTCTCACCAGGTCTCTGTGGTCTCACCAGGGCCCTGTACAACTGCAGAAGGACCTCTTTCCTCCAATACTCAAATGCTCATGTTATGAAGGCCAACATGCCATTAGCTTTCTTTGCTGCCTGCTGTACCTGCATGTTTACTTTCAGTGACTGGTGTACAAGGACACCCTTGTTCTTGCTGCCAAGTGGATAACCTCACATTTATCTACATTATCCTGCATCTGCCCACTCACTCAAACTGTCTAAGTCAACCTGCAACCTCCTAGCATCCTCTTTGCAGTTCATACTGCCACCCAGCTTTGTGTCATCTGCAAAATTGCGAGTGTTTATTTTAATTCCATCATCTAAATTATTAGTATATATTGTAAATAGTTGTGGCCCTAGCACTGAGCCTTGCGGCACTCCACTCACCACTGCTTGCCATTCTCACAGGGACCTGTTTATTCCTACTCTTTGCTTCCTGTCTGCCAACCAATTCTCTATCCATGTCAATACCCTACCCCCAATACCATGTGCTCTAATTTTGCTCACCAATCTCCCTAGTAGGACCTTATCAAAGGCTTTCTGAAAGTCCAGCTACTCTACATCCACTGGCTCTCCTTCATCCATTTTACTTGTCACATCCTCAAAAAATTCCACAAGATTAGTCAAGCAGTGCTGTTCCACTGTCATTCCTGCTAGGATCCCTTTCTAGTCGACCTTGGCCAACTCCTCTCTCATGCCTTCTTAGTCCTGCATATTGAAATCTCCCATAACCACAGTGGCATTACCTTTGTTACTTGCCAATTTTAATTCCTGCTGCAACTTGCACCCTATATCCAGGCTACTGTTTGGGGGCCTGTAGATAACTCCCATTAGTGTTTTCTTACCTTTACAATTCCTCAATTCTATCCACAGCGACTCTACATTATCAGCCCTTATGTCACCCCTCGCAAGGGACTGAATTTCATCCCTCACCAACAAAGCTATCCCACCTCCTCTGCCCACCTGCCTGTCCTTTCTTTAGGACGTATAACCCTGAATATTCAGTTCCCAGTCCCGATCCTCCTGCAGCCACGTCTCTGTAATCCCCACAATGTCATTTCTACCAATCTCTTAACTGAGCCTCAAGCTCATCCACTTTACTTCTTATACTTTGCGCATTACACTTTTAATCCATTACTCACCTCACCTTTCACATCGATTCCTATTTCACTTGGCCATAGTTTCCTATCCCTTCATGAGCTTTCCGTCCTGTTAATTCTGGTGTCTTTCTTAACTTTTCCTATACTCTCTTTCCCTTTAACTCCAACCTTGTATTTCCAATTTGTCTTCCCCCCACCCACCCCCCCCCCCCCCCCACTATTTAGTTTAAACCCACCTGTGTAGCCGATTGTTGCCAAGATTTAAATATTAAAAAGTGATATAATAAAGATAAATTTAAACACACTAAAATTCACATTATGGAAAGAATGACTTACAATCCTTACAATCTCAAGGCTGGGAAACCCCATTCATTGTAAAGATCCTATATTACATCTTAACTTGAAAGAAACTGCTTCCCAGTATAATGGAGTGGAATTCCAGCATGGTTTAGTTCAGTTTAAGTTTATTGTAGAGGTACAGCCTGGAAACAGGCCCTTTAGCCCACCAAGTCCGCACCGACCAAAGATCATCCTGTACACTTGTTTTACAGGATCAAAATGTTGAGTCCAACATACTAGGTTGAGGGCAATTTACAGAGGCCAATTGACTGACAAACCTGAACATCTTTCAGACGTGGGAGGAAACCAGAGCACCTGGAGAAAACCCATGCGGTCTCAGGGAGAATGTACAAACTCCATAGAGACTGCACCCACAGCCAGGATCGAACCCGGGTCTCTGTGCCGTAAGGTCGCAACTCTACTGCTGTGCCACTGTGCCTCCATTTGGCTTCACTATTTGACTCTAATTGGAGTTGAGCAATGAAACAGTGATATATGCTCCAGGGTTCCAGTAATCCAGAACGTGTTTACCTGGCGGCAGCCAATTGCCAGCATTTAGTCCAGTAACTATCAGAAAACTGGAAAACCATTTTATCTGAAGGTGTGGCAAGGAGAACAACTGAGGAAAGACAGGGGAACCCTAGAAATTAAGCTAAACTCCAACAAGTACAGAGCATTAAAATTAAAAGTATGCCTACAGTTGGAAAAGAGCAGCTTGTAAAGATTTTGACCTTCGTGCTCAACATCCGATGGTTACTTTGCAACAATCAGAGTTCAATAACTTAACTATTCAGTGTAATTACTGTAATGGAAATTGAGCAGTGATGACAAGTGTGAAAAATGTACCTCGTCAACGGAAGCATAATTTTTGATACTAAATCTTTAATAGTATTTAGAATGATGGCTTATAATGCAGCTGATAAAAATAATTAAGAGATCATTATGGTGGGTCTGAGTCAAAGATATCACATATCAGCATGTTTCCTCATCACTCTTGCTTCAAGTAAGGCTGGAATCTCAATCTTTGCAATATTAAAGCTGTAATTTTAAACAGTTACGTCTAAACTAGCAATAATATCCAAAATGGTATTGCAAATATATTTGTTCCATCTTACTGATTATCTCCAATGATGCCAATGCATTTTCAGCCTGCTTAATAAAATTGCATCCCTGGTGTACAGTTTAAGCTGATTTTGCTGGTTCTGAACTCCCAATGTTCATTTGAACCACAGTGTGGTTTAACACAGAAATAAGTTATCCAATTAAACCCACTCTGGTGCACATTCCCCATTGTCCTGTGAGCATTTGCCCTTCAGGATTTGTCCATTTATCTTTTGATTGTCACACTGGGGCTGCAAAATAGTGAAAAATTGTTTCATCAATGGTCCACATGTTATTTTACCAATCACTTTAAACCTGTGTCCTGTGGTGACTGACCTTTGTTTTGATTGAACTAGTTTTCCCTGAGTTATTCTCTCAAAATCATTCCTGATTTTGAATAGCTTTCCAAATCTTTTTAATCTGTTCCACGAATTACTAAACTTTCTCAACCCTTGCAACATCCTTACTATTCTCCTCTGCATCCATTTCTAAGTGTTGACACCCATCCAAAAATGATAGGCCCATAATTAAACTACATGCATTTTTGAGCATCACTCTGTTGCTTTTTGTACTCTTTTAATAAAGCTAAAGGCTCCATAAGTTTTTTTATTAAAACCTATCGCAACTACCCTGCTATGTTTAATATTGTGTTGGTGCACATCTTGCTATCCATGCTCTTGCACACCTTTGATGCTAGAACATGCAGGGTGATCTTATCATGCATTTCACTTCTGAAGTCTGAGGAAGAGTTTTGACCCGAGATGTGGACACAAAATGCTGGAGTAACCCAGCGGGTCAGGCAGCATCTCAGGAGAGAAGGATGCTGCCTGACCCGCTGAGTTACTCCAGTATTTTGTGTCTACCTTCGATTTAAACCAGCATCCGCAGTTATTTTCCTACACATTTTGACCCGAGATGTAGTCTGCCCTTTTTCATCCTCGGATGCTGCCTGACCCACTGCGTTTCTCCAGCACTTAGTTTTTTTGCTCAAGATTCCAGCAACTGCAGTCTTTCAAACTTGACAACATCTTTCCTGTAACATGGTGCCTAAAACTGAACATAATACTCTAAATTATTTTAAAACTGAATGATATCCTTTCCCACTATCAAGCATAGCATGTATTGTCCTTTCACCACCATTTTAAACCTGGAAAGTTTGCATTTACTGATAAAACACCTGCTTGCAAGTAAAATTAAAAGCTGACTCAAACCCAAACTGCACTTGAACACCTATATTTTGTTTTCATACCACAGCCCAACTAATGCTGTGAACATAAGAATCTCAAACGTACTGTTTTTCTATTTGAGGATTGATCAAGAAGAGGATAAATGTGGCAACATGAAGCAAACTGTCCCAACCGGGATGAAATACTCAGTCTTATCACAGTATCTATTATCAGAAAATGCACCGGGCCTGAAAATATCACTTAATGTTATTACGCCTCATACCTTATTCCATTCTTCAGGACAAAATCCTGCAGTGCATTTTCTTTTCCTAATGAAGACTGATTAGCCTGAAATTTGGCTCTGATTCCCTCTCCATTGATGCTGCCTGAATTGTTTTTGGTATTACTGTATGGACCATATTTGGAATGGACTAAGAATACCTTATACAATACTTGTCAGAAAAGTCTCATCCCATTTATCCTTCACAATTTTTACATTCATTAGGATAATTGAATATCCTCCAAAATCTTCCATCTTTCCGAAATGTGACAGATGCTAAATTTTTTCCCTCAGTGCTAATCAAACCTCCTGTGAGAATGGTGCCATTGTCCATTTTAAGGGCAGCCTTCTTTCTCCATCCAGTCCTACACCTGGAGTATTGCCTCTCCGGTGTACATTAAAAGATGTCAGCAAGATTTTTCTTTTAGAGATACAGCGTGGAAACAGGCTCTTCGGCCCACCGAGTCTGTGCTGACCAGCGATCACCCATACACAAGTTCTATCCTGCCCACTAGGGACAACTTACAGAAGCCAGTTAGCCTACAAACGTGCATGCCTTTGGAATGTAGGAGGAAATCGGAGCTCCCAAAGAAAACCCACGCGGTCACAGGAAGAACGTACAAACTCCGTACAGACAGCACCCGTAGTCAGGACCAAGCCTGAGTCTCTGGCGCAGTAAGGCAGCAACTGCTGTGCCACTATGCCTCCGCCGAATGTTCGATGTTTTGAGGGTGAGGAGAGTGAGAGGTGAAGGAAGGGGAAAGACAGAAGTCATTTAGGAAAGAAAGAGACCTATGACAAGCAGAAAGATCCATCAATATCCCTGATCAATAATCATCACAGTACTTCCTTATGTTGCTGTGCAGCCTTTGCGAACTTAATTACAAATAGCCAAGACTGTGTAGGATTATCAGCTTTGAAATTTGTTCCCTTGCCTGAGATAATTCCAGCATTGCTCATTTCTTGCTGCTCTGCTGGTTTGCCACCTTCTTACTATTCCACTTAACTCTCCAACTGCAGGGGGATCTTCTCCTGGAACATGTGCTCTGGGAAATTCTCAGGCTCCCATTTGCTCTCCAGTGACAGTGACTGCACAAGCTCAGAACTTGAATACGAATAGCTGGAGATACCTCCTACACACAGGGGTGGCACAGTGGTGCTGCGGTAGAGTTGCTGTTTTACAGCACCAGAAACCCGGGTTTGATCCTGACTGTGGGTACTTTCTTTACTGTAGAGTGCACGTTCTCTCTGTGACCACACGGATTTTCTCCGGGTGCTCTGGTTTCACCCAACATTCCAAAGACATGCAGGTTTATAGGTTAATTGGCCTCTGTAAATTATCGCCAGTGTGTAGGATAGAACTAGTGCACATTTGATCACTGGTTGGCACAGACACGGTGGGCCAAAGGCCCAGTTTCCACACTGTATCTCTAAAACTAAAATTTAAACTACAAATAAACATGGTTATGCAGGTATTTTAAAGTTTGTTCCCATAAGGCGTATAACTTGCAGATTATGGTCTTCAACTGTCCCTTTATTTTGTGAGTTTCGTTTTGAGATACAGCATGGAAACAGGCCCTTCAGCCCACCAAATCTGTGCCACCTGTTTGCACTAGTTCTGTGTTATCCCACTTTCGCATCCACTCCCTGTATGTTTTCATTTTTTTTTCTATTGGAACCTAATTCAAATGTACAGCACTTTGGTCAACGTGGGTTGTTTTTAAATGTGCTATACAAATAAAATTGACTTGACTTGACTTGACTTGACTAAGGGCAATTTACAGAGGCCAATTAACCTACGAAACTGCACGTCTTTGGAATGTGGGAGGAAACCAGAGCACTTGTAGGAAACCCACATGTTCACAGGGAAAACGCGCAAACTCCACACAGAGACAGCACCTGAGGTCAGGATCAAATGCGGGTCTCTGGCAGTGTGAGACAGCAGTTCTACCGACCCAGCCACTGTGCCACCTCAATCTACTTTACAGCATAGATCTCTTATGTGCTGTATTGTGATTTAGTATCACCTTAATCTTATTTACACTTTTATATTCACTATAAACAATTACATTTCACTGAGCTTTAAACATCCATCCGCCATTTGGATGCGAAGTGAAACCATATTCCATATGCTATCAAAGTGCTTCGAATCAGCACTCAAAGGCCCATGATCATCTCAAAAAAGGAACAAGTTGCTAATAATCAAAAATAACTAATGGAAATCTGAAATAAGAGGGGAGAGAATGCTGGAAAGTCTCAAATCCAACAGAAGGCCTTTGACCTGAAACATGAACTCTGTTTCTCTTTCCACCAACGTTGCTTGATCTGCTGAGCCTTTCCAACATATTCTTTTTAAAGAGCAAGTAGCTGTCAGGTTGCTTTGCTCAACCCTCACACTTAAAACTGTAGAGCAACGAAAAAATAATAATCAGACATTGTTCTTTTACTTCTGGAAAATAACGGGTGACAGAATGATGCTTTTCTTACAGTGACACATCTGCAAAATGAATAAACGTTGACATTGGGCAAGGTTATTTTTACCAATATAAAATGCTACTGCAATTCAAAAGTAATCCATTATGTCGAGTACTTTGAAAGAGTTCAGAATGTTAGGACATCACATAAAGATGCAGATAATGACCAGAGAGCAGTCCTGGGCTAATAGCTATTGCATTGGAGGCCCTCGGACTACCTTTAATCCAACTTTACTGGACTTTAACTTGCACTAAACGTTATTCACATTAATCCTTTTATTATGTATCTATACACTGTTGATGGCTCGATTGTAATCATGTGTTGTCTTTTCACTGACTGGTTGGTACACAACAAAAGCTTTTCATTGTACCTTGGTACACGTGACCTTAAACTAAAATAAATATTATTATTTTGAGTGTTCGTTGAAGAACTAAGAGTGGCAAGTGCTTGGTTGTGATTAAATGGTGTCATCGCCTCAGGTTTGTGCTGCTTCTGTGTGTGACTATGTACAAGTTAGCAGTGTGCTCTTTAAAAGGAACATGATGCAAACCATGCCTAAATCTCACCTCCATGACACAATTTCGAAGACGTTATTATTTCATGAAAAATAACCTTGATGACTAAATCCACAAGCTTATTCAGTTTGATGCGTCAGTGTAACTGAAACAGTTAAAATTGCAGGCTGATGACAAAATCTAGTTATGTCTCTGAATGATAATAAAAAGGCATTAGCAATGTTCAATGTAATAAAGAGGCGATACTAAAGACTACAGTAGCCGCATTTCCTGAAGGAGGAGGATATTTTCGATGTTCTGCAGTGGGAGTCTCATCTTGAGAACAAATGTGATGGTGGCAAAAGAACTCATAGAAGGGGAAGTGGCATCCCCAGAAGATAAAAGGATGGGATGTGGTGCACTCTTGGTAGCTAAGTATTTGTAGTAAATGTCAAGGTATACAGTGCCCTCCATAATGTTTGGGATAAAGACCCATAATTTATTTATTTGCCTCTGTACTCCACAATTTGAAATTGTAATAGAAAAAAAATCACATGTGCATTAAAGTGCACATTGTCAGATTTTATTAAAGGGCATTTTTATACATTTTGGTTTCACCATGTAGAAATTACAGCTGTGTTTAAACATAGCCCCCCATTTCAGGCCACCATAATGTTTGGGACACATGGCTTCACAGGCGTTTGTAATTGCTCAGGTGTGTTTAAATGCCTCCCCAAATCCTTCCACAATCCCCCTTGATGAATTATTAAGTTATTCTCTTTTACATGCTATTATGACCAAACATCAGCTAAATATTCTTGCTGCAGCCTCTAAATATGATAAGTATTGACATTTCTGACATATGATCCTTTGTAAATAATTCCTGCTGAATCTTCACTCCTTTTAAAATCCATTTTTGCAGAGAATTAATGGACTAGCTTAAAGCAATTCTGCTTAGAGTTCCATTAATTGATCTGTTTTATTCGCAAGGGATTCCTTGAAGAACTACCGCAAAAGCTTCAGACTAGAAAAAAGATTCCAAAAGATTCTTTACACTCTGTTGCTGTTACTTACTTAAAGACTATTGATCAGATGAAGCAAGTCACTTCATGTTTAGTTTAGTTTCGTCTAGCTTCGAGATACAGCTTGGAAAAAGGCCCTTCAGCCCATTGAGTCAATGCTGACCAGTGATCCCTGTACACGAGCACTATCTTTCACACTAGGGACAATTTGCAATTTTTACCATAGCCAAATAAACCATCTTTGGAGTGTGGGGGGAAACCGGAGCACCTGGAGAAAACCCTCACGGTCACGGGGAAAACGTGCAAATTTCGTATGGGCAGCACCCGAGGTCAGGATTGAACCCGGATCTCTGGCGCTGTAAGGCGGCAACTCTACCGCTGTGCAGCCAGATAATATTTTTTCTGAAATCTTAAAGTGTCAACAAAAGGCATTGACACCAACTGTAAAAAGATGAACACTTCCAAAATCTGGGTCCATTTTACAATCAAGAGGGATATAGTTTCTGTAAAAATATATATTTTTTCCTTCTCCTACTTGAATTTGAATTTTCTCTGTGAAATAACCCAACTGGTGAGACACAGAGCTGAACGGAGTTGGTTGTGACAGGCAGATAGAATGGAATTTGTGCTCTGCCGTAACTATTTAAATATGATCCAGGGTTACTTTTATTTGCTCTCCGTCTCAGACACTTACTTTGTGGTCGATATTGCAGACAGATCCTGTCACACAGCTCCATCACAAAAGCTCAGATGGATTCAGGCACCAGGACCCTGCCTGGTGACATTTTACATTGAGGAATCCACATCTCCAATCTGGTACTAGTTAGATCTGCAGAAAGATCGGGATCTGTATTGATTTGAATAAGAATTTCCCACCTGAAGATGAGGAAAAAGTTATTTGATTTTTGTGTAGGAAAGCACTGCAGATACTGATTTAACCTGAAGAAGTCAGAAGAAGGTTCTCGACCCGAAATGCCACCCATTCCTTCCATCCAGAGATGCTGCCTGTCCCACTGAGTTAGTTAATTTTTGGCTTTCGGCATGGAAACAGGCCCTTCAGTCCATGCCGACCATTTAAGATCTGTTCACCCTAGTTCTATTTTATCCTACTCTCGCATCCACTCCCCGCACATGAGGGGCAAATTGCAGAAGTCAATGAACCCACAAACTTGCACATCTTTGGAATGTAGGATAAAACCGGAGCACCTAGAGGAAGCCCACGCGATAGCAGGGAAAATGTGCAAATTTCATACAGACAGCACCCAAGGTCAGGATAAAACCCGGGTCTCTGGCGCTGTGAAGCAGCAATTCTCCCAGTTGTGCCACAGTGCTACCTTTCTTTATATTGTATTTCTTTAAGCCTCCTTTTTTTACAATCTTTCCTTGTATTTCCATTTACAAAAATTGCATTTACTTTTAAATGTCTGATAACCGAGCCAAAAAAGCCTAATCTTTGATCTAAAACAAGATTATTGAGTTTACAGTTCCTACAATTTGAGTAGAAACAAAACAACATCAATTTGGACATGATAATTATCAGAAACTGAATATTTGTTTCCTTATAGAGTCAAAGTCCTTCAACACGGAACCAGGCCCTTCGGTCCAGCTTGCCAATGCCGACCAACATGGCCCAACTACACTGGTCCCACCTGCCCATGCTTGGCACATATCCCTCGAACCCTTTCTTACCCATGTACTAGATCAAATATCTTTTAAATATTGTTATTGTACCTTCCTCAAGTACTTCCTCTTGCAGCTTGTTCCATATGCCCACCACCCTCTGTGTGAAGAAAAATGCTAATCTGGTTCCTATTATATCTTTCCCCTCTCACCTTAAACCTATGGCCTCTAGGTTTTGATTCCACTACCTTGGGAAAAAGAATCTGTAAGATTTGGTTCCAGGGTTCACCTCCTGTCAAAGCCTCACAAGGTTCGAAAAGGGCTGGACCACAGCAGTTTATATCCGGGACCGACTCACTGTTGAGGACTCAGAGGATACTTCCCAAATGTGGAGTGTCAGTTCATTCAGCATTTCTCATCCAGCCCTGTCTCACGCAGGACGAGTCTGACTGATGGACCATTTCCAACTCGATTCAGCCCAGAACCCTGCTGCACCTCCACTATGCTGAAACACGAACAAACAGAACCTACTCGATGTAAACACTGTGTTCAACTCAACCAGTCTGATTATATATTTACCTTTCATGCAGGCATATTCAAACATTACCCTGAATGGCACCAAATAAAAATGCTTGCAATGGTATGTGGGTATCAGCTGTGTGTGGGGAAAGCATTCCTGTCTAGAAATGAGAAGAAATAGTCCCACTCCAGAGACCAGAGCAGAACACTGAGGGAGTTCTACGCAGCTGGAGGTCCTATCTGCAGAATGTAAACGTCTGTTCCCTTGGTGAAAAAATTCCATAGTTTTATTTCAGAGATTGGAAAAGTTATCCCTGGTGTTCTGGCCAATATTTATTCCTCAATCAATATCATGCAAACAGAATATCACCATGGTTCTTGTTACTCCAATTGAACCAATTTTTGAAACAGAAATTTTTGCCCATTGATTAGAGTGCTGCATATTTAACACACACAAGACAAGTTTCTATCCTTTAATGTGCACAGTACACGGTACTCATTTTCATCATCATCCCATTGAAGATACCATATATTACCTGAATTCCTAGGGCATTTTTATTTCAATATTTATTCTGAGAAACTAGAGAAGAATGCTCAATTGTTGATGTGCTAACAGCATCAAGCTGAACACTTCAAGACTCAATGAAAATCATCAACCCATTGTTATCTCAACTGAAATTTCTATTATCCAAAATAAGCTTCAGAAGTGACATACTTTTACACAAAACAATCACATTATTCATATATACATGATTGCAATTATCAGCGGACTGTTCTTTTACTCAAAAGCAAACACATCGAGAGTACAATGCTGTGCGTTTACCCTCAGAAAGCAGCAAACCTCCCACCCTAATGTTATAGAAGATGTGCAATTGGAACAAGGCATCAACACCATTTAACCAGCTTGGATGATAGAAAGATCACAAACAAAACCCATTAAGTTGCTTTTCAAAATTATTATATGAAAACCTACAGAAGTAATTTTCACCATTTTCCAATGATTTGGTAACAGCATGGAAAGGGACTATTTCATTTAACAGATCCTCGCCTTTGGGAAGGTATGGGAGCAATAAAACTCTTATGTCCAGGTTCAAGAGCAGCTTCTTCCCAACACCCATCAGGCCATTGAACACGATAAACTCTAACTAAACTTTGAACGACAAACTGCCTTGATTGTGCTATGGACTTGGGGGCATTGTTTTTGTCTTGCACTAGATAGTTGTTTTGATACATTGAACTTCTTTTTGTTACTCATTATGGTGTTTACTGAGTACTATGTTTACATATCTGTTGTGCTGCTGCAAGTTAAATTGAATTGTTCAGTTTCGGTACATATGATAATGCAACAGTCTTGACTCAAACAAGCCAACTACATTCTTTCCTAAATAACCTCATCAACAGATCCTTTCTGCTGTCTGTATTTTTGTAGCTTTTCCAGAGAAGCACCACACTGTTTGTCTCAAGGCTCCCTCTTCTATGCCCCATGGGTTAAGAATTTCTTCTGAAGATTGAATTTATTGAGGATTAATAATGTAGAGCCTTTAGTTCTTCTGCTCGCTGCAAGTGGAAGCATCCTCTCCATGATCACTGATGAAAACCTTTCAATTACTATTTTAACTCTTGCCTTTAACTTAGGAACATTAGTCCCAGCGTGTTTTTTTAAACTTCTGGTGACATGCTGCAAAACATTTTCCTCTAGTTCCCTCACATCCTTGACATAATAGTTTTCTTGTTGTCACATGCACCAAGTTACAGTAGGAAGCTTTGCTCTGCATGCTTGCCAATCAGATCAGATAATGCTACACTAAATTCAATCAGGCCAAGCTCATGTATAATAGAAACATAATGCTGAAGAAACTCAGTAGGCCAGGCAGCATCTCTGGAGAAATGGAATAGGTGACGTTTCGAGTCGAGACCCTTCTTCAGACTGAGAGTCAGGGGAGAGGGAAACTGGAGATATGAAAAGGCACAGAACAAACCAGAACAAACCATCAATGATCAATGAAAGGTGGAGCCCACAATGGTCCATTGTTGGCTGTGGAAGAGGTGATAATGAAGGGATACATGGATGTGAACAGTGCAACTGGCAGGATGACTGGGGTGGGGGAGGAATGGAGAAAGAGGGAATGCAAGAGTTACTTGAAATTCGAGAAACCAATATTCATACTGCTGGGGTGTAAGCTGCCCAAGCGAAATATGAAGTGCTATTTCTCCAATTGGTCCAGCAAAGGGGGAGGTACAGAGTGCAAGACGTGGTTCTCAGCATTGTAGCGCACCAGTTACAGAGACAAAGCCCCATGTCCACAATATGGGGTAGGCGACTCGGACAGAACCCGATCTTATGGAGACCAGAACTGCTCATGTCACATCAAATTCAATTTAAACACGGTTAATTATATCATAATTTCTCTGCTATTCAATTCTGTCAAGTTCCAGAGAAAAATCCAAAGCAATATTTTTTTTCCTTACAACAAATTGGCCTCTTAGGAAACCAGCAATACTGGCACACTATGGATGTTCCGAGCCATCTGTAACTAGAACCAAGAGTCTCCCATCTTGTATTCAACAGGCATCATGAAGCCAGCTGTTCCAGTTTCCAGTCCTGCCAAACTCATTTTCTCCTGCTTCAACAATGCCAGAAATTACGCACAGCCATCCGCATTCCAAAAAATATTCGGAGTCAATTTACAGGCAAATAATTGCATAAAATGCATGTTGGTCCAAAAAAAAAAGGAGAGCAAAATACTTTTTTTGAAGAAGAGGGGAAGAAGGGAAACTGGCTGCGTGGGATCTGAGCGCTGAAAACACAGCTCCAGTGGCAGAGAGTGGGAGATATGAACGGGCAAAACCACAGGAAGAAACAGGCTGCAGGATGAGTGTGCAGGAAGCAACTGCAGATGCTGTTTACACCAAAAATGCTAGAGTAACTCAGTGGGACAGGCAGCATCGGTGGAGAGAAGGAATGGGTGATGTTTTGGGTCGAGTCCCTTCATCAGACTGAGAATTGGGGAAGAGGGAGATGTAGAGATATGGAAGGGTAAGGTGTGAAAACAAAGATCCAAGGGGATGGGGATCAAGGATATCTAGACTGCAGGATGAGTTGAGGAGAAGGATTGTAGGAAGTTGCTTTACAGATTTAAACCTGGAACAGAGAGCAATGTTATATTATTATATGGGCAGCACGGTGGTGCAACGGTGGAGTTGCTGTCTTACAGCGCTGGAGACCTGGGTTCGATCCTGACCATGGGGGCTGTCTGTACGAGATTTGTACATTCTCCCCGTGACTTGCGCGGGTTTTCCCCGGGTGCTCCAGTTTCCTCCGACATTCCAAAGACGTACAGGTTTGTAGGTTAATTGGCTTCTGTAAACATTGTAAATTGTGACGGATTGTGCTAATATACGGGGACCACTGGTCGGCGTGCAGTCCATGGGCCGAAGAGTCTGTTTCCATGCTATAGCTCTAAACTAATCTAAAATTGAAGTTCGTAGACTATATTGCAGATGAAGACCTCAACCACAGACCCATTTGGAAATTTATTTTACCGAAGAGGATAGATTGTGAGTTCCTTAATTAAGTGAAGGGTTCTTCTGGTTAAGGGAACAGTTAATCCTCCTGTTAGTCCTGTTTATGATCCACATTGAAAAGAATTACTGGGAGTGGCTGCATTTAAAATCCAGGTTAGGTTACTCGTTGACAACGAACCTCTCAGCTTGCATCTTGATCGGCCAATTTTACAAGATATTCATGTTAAGTGTTTGCAACTTTGCGCCAAAAAGGCTTGTATGTGGAAATTCGTAGAAAATCTAGTGGAACAGCAACTGAAATTCATCACAATACAGTGAACCAAACCAAGTTCCAAGATACTCGTGCAATGGTCCAGGTGACCATTTTAAAGCATTAAGCACAGGAACTGCAGCAAGGATAACCCTGTAGACATCTTCTGTCAAGATAAATATAGTTAATTACAGTCGTTCAGATCTTAAAAGCATCCAGTGACCTAACACAGTTGCTGTAAATATGCATGTTAGGATTTTGCTGCACCAGAGTAGCACGTTTAGATTGACAAAGTAGCTGAAGTTCATCTGCAAACATTTGTGTACCTTCTAGCAAAATAGATTAAACACACAACTGAGCGGGGAAGTAACTTCCAAATGTCAGCATCATCTGGGAGTAGTGAGTATGGGATCGGTTCACTGATTACACAATACACAAATATATATTTTAATGAGCATCGTTAGGCTAATGGTCCTTGTATGCTAAGATTTGGCGAAAAACCATGTTGAACATTCAAATCTACATTTCCTGATGAAGTGAAGCTGCCTCAGTTTTGCAGTTGTGTCGTGGCTTCTCGTGGATGAATACACATCGATCATATAAAACTGGAACAAATACGTTATGTTCTGTATGTAACTAAAGAAAATGGAAGGACACAACGTGCTGGAGTAATTCAGTGGGTCAGGCAGCATCCCTGGAGAAAATGGGTGGGTGCGTTTTGGGTTAGGACCCTTCTTCAGACTGAGTGTAAACATAGAAACATAGAAACATAGAAAATAGGTGCAGGGGTAGGCCATTCGGCCCTTCGAGCCTGCACCGCCATTCAATATGATCATGGCTGATCATCCAGCTCAGTAACCCGTACCTGCCTTCTCTCCATACCCCCTGATCCCTTTAGCCACAAGGGCCACATCTAACTCCCTCTTAAATATAGCCAATGAACTGGCCTCAACTACCTTCTGTGGCAGAGAATTCCACAGACTCACCACCCTCTGTGTGAAGAAATGTTTTCTCATCTCGGTCCTAAAAGACTTCCCCCTTATCCTTAAGCTGTGACCCCTGGTTCTGGACTTCCCCAACATCGGGAACAATTTTCCCGCATCCAGCCCCTCCAACCCCTTAAGAATTTTATATGTTTCAATAAGATCCCCCCTCAGTCTTCTAAATTCCAGCGAGAATTTCAGCGAGAAAAGAAGGGTCCCGACCCATAACATCACCTATCCATGTTCTCCAGGGATACTGCCTGACCGGATGAGTTATTCCAGCATTTTGTGTCTTTTCTTGATAAACCAGCATCTGCAGTTCCTTATTTCTACACACGAAATGAATAAAATACAAGGATTGCCTGCAAATAAATCTTCTGCCACACACATTAATAATAACCAAAAGAGAGACCATTAATAAAAAACACTTTTTAAAAAAAGACAATTTTACTCCATCAGAACAATTGCTGCACTTGCAATTGTTGCACTTTGAATTTGTTCCCTTTGCAGTGTAATTTTTCTTAGTAGAAAGAGCAATATTCAGAAACTGACACATTGTATAATTGTACGTATACTACATACACGACAAAAATGTGACTGTGTGACACCGGGGACAGAAAGCACACGGCCAGCTTTATTTATAACACCAGTGCCAGTTACAGAGGCATGCACATAATTGCTGCCAACCAAATCAAGTTTATTTGTCATACACATACAAGATGTGCAGTGAAATGAAAGTGGCAATACCTGCGGATTGTGCTAAAAATTACAATTACAGCATAAAAATTAAAATTAATACAGAAAAAAAAAATTAGTCCCTGGAGATATAATAGTTAACAGTCCTGATGGCCTGTGGGAAGAAACTCTGTCGCATCCTCTCCGTTTTCACAGCGTGACAGCGGAGGCGTTTGCCTGACCGTAGCAGCTGGAACAGTCCGTTGCTGGGGTGGTAGGGGTCCCCCATAATCTTGCTTGCTCTTGATCTGCACCTCCTGATGTATTGGTCCTGCAGGGAGGCGAGTGTAGTTCCCATGGTGCGTTCAGCCGAACGCACTACTCTCTGCAGGGCCTTCCTGTCCTGGGCAGAGCTGTTCCCAAACCAGACTGTAATGTTGCCGGACGGGATGCTTTCTACAGCCCCAGAGTAGAAGCATCGAAGGATCCTCATAGAGACTCTAAATTTCCTCAACTGTCTGAGGTGGTAAAGGCGCTGCCTTGCCTTACCCACCAGTGCGGCAATGTGTGTTGTCCATGTCAGATCCTCTTTGATGTGGACTCCCAAGTATTTAAAACTGCTCACCCTATCCACAGTAGACCCATTATTTCCAGTGGCGTGTACGTCCTTGGATGTTGAGTCCTTCTAAAGTCCACAATCAGCTCCTTAGTTTTTTTGACATTCAAGAGGAGGCTATTGTCCCGACACCAGAGTGCCAGATCAGCCACCTCCTCCCGGTAGGCCTTCTCATCGTTGTTGGAGATCCGGCCCACCACCACAGTGTCATCAGCAAACTTGATGATGGAGTTTGAGCTGACTTCACAATTTGCCCGAGTCACACAAACACCTATGTTAGCGTTTGTCTCAGACAATGAGGCATTCGTCACATACTAAATCCAAAACCCTCTATTAATTACTTTTCATTTGCACCAAAATGCCAATTCATAAATGTGTGATGTTCAAGGAAAAGAGAAAAAAATTAACTTTTTAATCAATAAAATCGCAAATTAATCTTAAAATCTGAGTACTGCGTACATTTATATTGCAGACATTGCAAATTTTATGCAGAACCAAAAACAATTCAGTCTTTGCACACCTGCAAGGTAAAGGTCCTCTATCAACCAGTCCCCTCTCGACCACATTGGACTTCTGACAAAAGGTTCATTGCAAGCCCCTGGGAAATGTGGACTGCTTCTCACGTCTCAAGAACCACTTTTCAGCAAGAGCAGGCAACAATGCTGAGATTCACCACTACATTCAATGTACCAGTGCAGCCTTTGGCCGATTGTGATAAAGGAAGAACAAGATCCCACTATTGGGAGAGTCTAGGACTAGAGGTTTTGGCCTCAGAATTAAAGAATGTTCTTTTAGGAAGTAGATGAGGAGAAATATCTTTAGTCATAAGGTGGTGAATCTGTGGAATTCTTTGCCACAGAATGCTTTGGTGGCCGTCAGTGGATATTTTATGGCAGAGATCGATAGATTCTTGATTTGTACGGGTGTCAGAGTTTATGGGGAGAAGGCAGGAGAATTGGGTTAGGAAGGAGAGATAGATCAGCCATGATTGAATGGCAGAGTAGACTTGATGGGCCGAATGGCCTAATTCTACTCCTGTCCCTTATGACCCTTATGACATCAGACCAGGAATACAACTTAGAGTACAGAGTAGAGACTGTGATTTCCTATGGAACAAAGGAACGTACAGCACAAGCACAGGCCCTTCAGCCTTATCTTAACCGCCTACAAATTATCCATATCCTTCAATTCCCGCATATCCATTTGCCTATCCAACAGTCTCTTAATTGGCCATGGGAGATGTAATGCAAACACTTGTAAATACACAGGCTATTAGCTTTTTTAAATTCCTCCCCAGCAGGCCACAAGATGCCAATGTTATTAATTTAGCGGTTCTGCCACCAATACTTTAGGCGAGAGGAGCTATCTGCATAAATGTGTCAAAAGCACGTATTTTATCACTAATCATTCTTTCGGTAATAGCACTTAAGGAATCATGCTTCTGTAACATTTGTTCAAAGTCCTTTCATTGAGTGTACACTGTGAAAATTATATCAATATGAACTGGCTGTGCAAGGTGCTGGGAGCAATTGAACATAATTTCTCAATGAACTTGTGGTAATAATGTCACCATAGTTTATAAAAAACACTGACATAAAAGTCACTCTGTATTAAAAACCTCAAAGCCTACTGGCAGTTGGTATGTGGAAAATGTTTACCCATGGGACAGAATTACATAAAATTAGCTGCTAAATATATAAAAAACCTAAATAGTTTATGGACTAATTTTCAGATTTCAGATTCGAATGGTGTTTGAACTTTTTTGCTTTGACTAGATATTTTTTTTAGATATTTGGATGCCACGGGCAAGACCTTAATTTGGTGCCTATCCTAAACTATATTTCATGCCCATTCAAAACTGCCACTTGGTCAGCTGCCTTTGAGAATTGTTGCAGATTTTTTAGGGAGAGTACTATCACAATGCTGTTGGCTTGGGAGCTTCAAGATTTAAATGCAACAATGATGAAGGTAGAGCAAAATCTTTCAAAGTCAAGCTGCTGGGCAAACAGGAGAGGACCAGGGAGATGACAGTGCTTCCACCTATTTGAAGGTGAGATCAAAGGTTTGGGAGCTGCTGTCAGAATATCTAAAGTGTGCAAGCCCTGTGTTTAATTTCTTTAGTTCATAAGTCATTGGAACAGAATTAAGGCCCTGTCCCACTTAGGCGATTTTTTCGGCGACTGCTGGCGACTGTCATAGTTGCAGCAGGTCGCTGAAAAAAATAAATAACTGGACCCCCCCTTCGACAATGTCTACGACAAGCTACAACAATCTACCACCTAGTCGACGTCGAGCTACTGACAACCGGCGACCCAATCGTCGCGAGTAGGACGTCCACCTACGACCGCACCTACGACAACCTACGACCACACAGGCGACAACCTATGACAACCTGTGTCCACCCGTGACAAGCTACGACAAGCTACGACGCTGTCGGCGACAACTGAAGATAACTGAAGCCAATTCAAGTCATTTTGCCCTCCGGTTTTGATGTCGGTACCTGTCGCCGGTTGACGTAGGTTGACGGAGGTTGACATAGGTAGTCGCAAATGGAATTCACCGAAGTCAGCACCGGCGACAACCTACGTCACCTGGCGACAACCTACGACAGGACCTACATCAGGAGACGTCAAGCTACGCACATTGGCGTCAAACCCACTGTCGCCGAAAAATGTTCAACATTCTGAAAATTCAGTGGTGACCAGAAAGATGCTACGACTCTTTGGAGACTACTCACGACCATACAGGCGACACCCCGGCAACCGTGTGGTGACAGCCTAGTCGCTTGTAGTTGCCTAAAAAAATCGCCTAAGTGGGACAGGGGTTTTAGGCATTCAGCCCATGGAGTCTGCTCCACCATTCAATCATGGCTGATCTATATTTCCCTCTCAACCCCATTCTCCTGCCTTCTCCCCATAACCATTGACACCCTTACTAATTAAGAACCTATCAATCTCAGCTTTAAAAACACCCAATGACTTGGCTTCCGCAGCCGTCTGTGTTGTTTAGCCAACTGCGTAGCCGTTGTTTAGTTTAAAGGTACAGCGTGGAAACAAGCTCTTCAGCCCACCAAGTCAGCGCCGACCAATGATCACCCGTTCACACTAGTTCTATCCTATACACTAATTACAGATGTCAATTAACCTGCAAACCTGCACGTCTTTGGGATGTGGGAGGAAATTGGAGCACCCGAAGAAAACCCATGCGGTCACAGGGGAAAATGTGCAAACTCTGTGCAGAGAGCACCCTTATTCAGGATCGAACCCAGGTGTCTGACACTGCAAGGCGGCAACTCTACCGCTGTGCTATACCATTATGTAGATGGAACAAACTCGGGCTATTGTGCCAGCGATGAACAACATGAATGTTTAGGATGTCAGACACCAATCTTGCAGGTTGCTTTCCCCTGAATGTTGCTGTGCTTCTCAACTGCCATTGGATCTGCACACTTCCAAGCTATTGGACAATATCACAGAATGTCGTATCTTATGCCCTGTAGAAAACAGAAAGACTCTGTGAATTCAGAAGATGAGCAACTTGCCACAGGATCCCAGCCACTCCCGCTTCTCTCCTCTCCCATCTGGCAAGAAGTACAGAAGTGAGAAAACGCACACCTCCAGATTCATGGACAGTGTCTACATGCTATTATCAGGCCACTGAGCCATCCTACCAACTACTAGAGAGCAGTCCTGACTATCTACCTTGCTGGAGATAGACTGCGGATAGCTCGATTGTAATCGTGTATTGTCTTTCCGCTGACTGGTTAGCAATAAACGCTTTCACTGGACCTCGGTACAGGTGACAATAAATTATACTCAACTCAACTTAAACTCAGTACACATGACAATAAACTAAACTAAACTGGCCTTTCAATTCGTTTTGCAGCTACATTATTGATGTGGCTATAAAAAATAAAGCTGTAAAGACTCAGTAGCTCAGCCCTGCTGAGAGATTGCAGCGTGACCTGCTTTTGTTTCGGATTTCCGGTGTTTGCAATTCTATTGATTTGTATTCATGTGGTCGTTCATTCAATATCTCATCAATGGTGATATCCGAGATGTTGATGTTGTGGATTTGAACCATACTTAATGGCAAGTGTGTGGTGGCTGGAGATGGCTAAGGCCTGGCACGGCAGAGTAAATGCCACTTGCTGCTTTGCAGCCCATGCCTGAATGTAGCCTTTGTTTTGTGTGTTCATTTGCTGAGGAGTAGGTTATGGAGCTTGTATTATATAATTATGCTAGTTTAGTTTTAGTTATTAGAGATACAGCGTGGAAACAGGCCCTTCGGCCCACCGAGTCCACGCCGACCAGCAATCACCCTGTAAACTAGTACTATCCTACGCACTTGTGAACATTTGCAGAAGTCAATTAAATGACAAACCTGCACATCTTTGGAGTGTGGGAGGAAACCAGAAAACCCGGAGAAAATCCACGCGGTCACAGGGAGAACGTACAAACTCCATATAACAGCGCTGTAGTCACAATTGAACCTGGGTCTCTGGTGCTGTAAGACAGCAACTCTACCGCTGCACCACTGTGCCGCCCCTTTATTCCTACTTCTGACCCTTTGATGGAAAGAAGGTCATTGATGAAGCAACTGAAGGTGATTACATCTAGAACACACTCCCAAGGAACTCTGGTAGGGACATCCTAGGGTAGAGATGATTGACCACTGAATATCATACCCATCTCCCATTGATCAAGGCATGGCTCCAATTCTTTAAGTGGCTTCCCATTGCAGTCAATTAACTTAATTTTTATTAGGGTGCCTTAATATCACTCTCAGTCAAGTGGGGTCTGCCTTGACATCTTTCAGAAAGAAATGCTTTGTTTCTGCCAAGATCTATCACTCTCACCTCCCCTTTATAATTTAGCACTATGCCCATGTTTGGACTATTGGAACAGGGTAGGACAGCACAGTGACACAGCGATAGAGTTTTTGCCTTGCAGCACCACAGGCCCGGGTTTGATCCTGACTATGGGTGCTGGCTGTATCGTCTGTCCGGGTGATCTGGTTTTCTCCCCACATTCCAAAGAATTGCAGGTTAGTTGGCTTCTGTAAATTGCCCTGAGTGTGCAGGACCTGAAACTGGGATAACATAGAACTAGTGTACAGGTGATCGTTGGTTGACGTGGACTCAGTGGGCTATAGGACCTGTTTCCATGGTATATCTCTAAACTGAACTAAACTAAACCGAGGGTCTTGCTGAAATCCACACTGAACACAAGTGAGAAGGTGAGTGATAGCATTGCTGGTGATTCCAGCACTTTGCTGATGATAGATAGTGGACCGATTGGGAGGCAATTATATGGACTGAAGTTCGCCGTTTTTTTGTGGATGGGACATACCGGCCAATTTTCAACTTTTTTCACAGTTCTACTTCCATATTCCCATTGCCCCTAACACTGCCTGTCAACCAAACCTTTCAATCTCAGTTATTAGTCTTGAACCTATTGAAGTGCCTTGAAAAACCTTCACCTTTGCACGTACATATTTGCCATGCAATTAACAGGCATAGATAAAGTAGCACATGTAAAAAAAATGAAGTACTTGGAGTCAGAGTCATGCAGCACAGAAACAGGCCCTTCGGCCCAACTGATCCATGCTGACCAAAATGCCCCATCTAAGCTAATCCCATTTACCTGCATTTGGCCCATGTCCCTCTAAACCTTAGGTAGAAAAAAAATACTGGAGTAACTCAACGGGTCAGGCAGCATCTCGTGAGGGAAGGAATGGGTGACGTTTCAGGTCGAGACCCTTCTTCTTCCAGTCTGAAGAAGGGTCTCGACCCGAAACATCACCCAGTCCTTCTCTCCTGAGATGCTGCCTGACCCGCTGAGTTACTCCAGCATTTTGTGTCTACCTTCGATTTAAATCAGCATCTGCAGTTTTTTTCCTATCCCTCTAAACCTTTCCTGTCCAAGTATCTTTTAAATACTATTATAGTATCTATCTCCTCTGGCAGCTCATCCCATATCCCACAATCCTGAGTGAACAGTTGCCCTAGAAGTTCCTATTAATTCTTGCCCTTCTCACCATGAACCTGTTTTTTAATTCCCTACATTGGGTAAAAAATGTTTGCATTCACCCTATTTATTTACCTCATAATTTAATACAACTCACAAATCACCCTCCAAAGAATAAAATCCTAGCCTGCTCAACCTCTCCTGACTGGCCAAGTCCTTGAGTTCTGGCAACATCCTCGTAAATCTTCCCTGCACTCTTTTCGGCGTAATGACATCCTTCCAAAAGCATTGTGACCAAAACTGAACACAATACATAGAAACATAGATAAAAACATAGAAAATAGGTGCAGGAGGAGGTCATTCGGCCCTTCGAGCCACCACAGCCATTTATTGTGATCATGGCTGATCATCCACAATCAGTAACGCGTGCCTGCCTTCTCCTCATATCCCTTGATTCCGCGAGCCCTTAGAGCTCTCTCTAACTCTCTTTTAAATTCATCCAGTGAATTGGCCTCTACTGCCTTCTGTGGCAGAGAATTCCACAAATACTCCAAATAAGACCAATGTCTTATAAAACTGTAACATAATGTCCTAACTTCTATATTGATTGATGGAGGCTAATGTACCAAAAGACATCTTTACCACCCCATCTACTGTGACACCACTTCCTGGGAAAAATGACCTAAATACTTAAAAATTAAAAAATTAGGTCATTTTTCTCTGAAAATTTGCTGTCTTGTGGCATCTTTTAAACTATAGATTTTGTACATGGTATGGCTTTGATCAGGACATTTAAAAAAATTAAGTATGTAGTTAATTATAGTCATAGAGTCTTGGCCCAACTTGCCCACAACGACCAACATGTCCCATCTACATTTGTCGCACCTGCCTGCGTTTGGCCTACATTCCTCTAAACCAATCCTTTCCATGTACCTATCTAAATGTTTCTTATGCATTACAATAGTACCTGCCTCAACTACCTCCTCTGACAACTTGTTCCATACACCTACCACACTTTGTATAAAATGATTTACCCCTCAATTTCCTCTTAAATTTCCCCCCCCTCACCTTGATCCTTGGTCCTCAGGTTCTCGATTCCCCTACTCCAGGCAAGAGACTCTGTGCGTTTACCCAATCTATCCAATATCAATTACATATCAATAAATTACATAGCTAATTTGAAATGAGGGTTTTCACAATGTCTACATGACATGCTACAAAGCAAAGTGCAACAATCATTCTGCCAAGCTTTTCATTCAATCCAATTATGTTGATTCGACTAATTGGAGAGGTGATGAAATGTGTAACACAGAATACACTTTGCATCGGAACTGGAAACCGTATCACATAATTTAACCAATGTTCAATTGACATGCAGTATTCAGCAATGTTTTCATTTGTCATTACATGGACATCTTTCCATATTATCTTCACTCTCTGACAGGAGAAACAACTTTTGGCAGCATGGTGGTGCAGTGGTAAAGTTCCTGCCTTACAGCGCCAGGGGTCCGGGTTTGATCCTGACAACTGATGCTGTCTGTATGGAGTTTGTACGTTCTCCCCGTGACTGCCTGCGTTTTTCCTGGGTGCTCTGGTTTTCTCCCACACTCCAAAAACATGCAGGTTTGTCAGTTAATCGGCTTTGGTAAAGATTGTAAATTGTCCCTAGTGTGTAGGATAATGCTCGTGTACGGGGATCGCTGGTCGGCGCGGACTCGGTGGGCCAAAGGGCCTGTTTCCACGCTATATCTCTCAATTAAACTAAACTTAAACAGCAAGTCAAATTATAACAATGTCTAGGCAGCAATTAGTTGATACCATTATCCATTGGTGCACTAATAAACTCTGGCACATTGAAATCTCTTTTGCATGGGGAGCACACACTAATTCCACGCACGGTGGTGCCTCAGGGACATGTAAAAGTCAAGATGTTTTCCCTTTGTGTATAAAACAGAAAGCTGCTCTGATATTATTGGGCTGTTACTATTTGTAGAAAACATAATCAGTCATCAGGGTATCCATTCAGCCTGGAAAGGCATTGAGACCATGAACAAACTGAAGAAGGAGGAGGAAGTAATACAAATTAGATTATATCATTGTTTTGTGCATTTGATACAGAATTCAAACGATTTTAAAACTGCAAAGTGCATCATTCTGATCATGAAAATAGATGAGGAATACTATAAAGTTAAATACTGAATATCAATGATCCTGGAGGGAAGTAACGCACAAACACTCAAAATAAGTGGGAGGGGAGTGAATTGGTATTAAACTGTGGAAAATGTGAAATGAATTCTAAACTGCTGTGAAAGTACCCATTAGGATTCAACCACATTGGATCCTGGCCACAGCTGTCTGACTTGCCAAGTACTTCCACCACTTTCTGTTCCTATTTTGAAATCAGAACATTTATTGGTATCTTTCCTTTTACTCAGTCTTTTATATGGCCATGGATATAGCACTCAGTTACTATTCTAATTCTTTGTTGAGGCGATGTAAAGAATTGAGATCTGAGAAGCCAGACCCAGAGGAATCATATGGCATGGAAACTGATCCATTGGCCCAACTCATCCATGCCGACCAAGATGTCCCATCCAAGTTGGTCCCATTTGGCTCTTATCTTTCTCTGTGACAATAAAATACCATTGAACCACGGAACCATATCCACGTGCCTGCCCAAGTGTCTTTTCAAAGAGTCCAAGTGTCTTTTTTAAGAGACACTTTTAATAATCCTTTCAAGGTGAATCTCTGATCTGTCTGCTGACTTTGCAAACACAAAGCAATGTTGTGGAAATTTGAACTGAGGTTTAAATTCATCAGGGGCAGGGGCAAGTGCAAAGACTGAAAGAGCAGTACAATTAAATGAAAAGAATGAAAGCTCTGAACTGTGACATTTAAGAGGCTTTTAGATGGGCACATTGATGTGCAGTCAACGGAGGGATATGGACCATGTGCAGGCAGAGGAGGTTAGTTTATGTTGGCATCTTTTTCTTTTTTTTGTTTTGTGTTGGTTTTGTGACTGTGTGTGTTATTGCTTATTTTTATTGCTCTTATTGTTGGACTGTGGGTAACGGGATTTCGTCCAAAAGACTTGTTTTTTTGGATGACAATAAAAGGCCATTCTGATTCTGATTCTGATTCTGATTCTGATTCTGATTCTGATTCTGATTCTGATTCTGATTCTGATCATGTTCGGCACAGACATTGTGGGCCGAAGGGCCCTTTCCTGCGGTGTACTTTTCTATTCTCCATGTTGCATGAAAGGAATCCAATAAACATAAAGTGTCCGCTCTGATTCTGAGTCATTAAAGACTAAACCAGTGTGTCATATTCGACATTCATCACAGGTACAAACACTGTACTCTCCAAGCATCCTAAAATGGGTTGGGAATTTCAGCAAACTGTGAACATAGACTCAGAATAATACCATAGGGTTGTCAGATACCATTTTCTGCTTTCAACAAAATTGTTATGTTTTTCTTCTGCTGTGTGGAAATAGGTTTCATATAGTTTCTGCCTTCCCACCGGAATTGCTATTCATTGTCCATAATAGTCAAGACACTTTATGATTAAAAATAAAAATGTGTGTGCGTCTTGGAGCTCCAGATGATTTTCACCAGATATGAAAACATAAATGGAAACAGTAAATAAGATCAAGAATTCACCTTGAAAGGACTTTCCTCTTGAAGTGGCAATTCAAATCGCAATTGTTCGCTCAGACTTAGCATGGAACCATCGAGGTAATAACATCAGCGAAAGAAAGTGAATTGTCACCAAGTCCTCTCGTAGCTTTGTGGCTGAGGAAGGTCAGACCATCAATCTGGGACAATACCCATCCCTAATACCGTTGAGAAAATGATGGCAAGCCCTCTTCTTGATCTGCTGTGGTTATGATGTTCCCATTGCACTGCCAGTGTGAGTATTATAGGATTTGGAATCAATCTGACACTGAAGGCAGAAAAATGCCCCCCAAGTCAGGATAATAAAGAAACTGCAGAAGCTGGTCAATACACAAAATCACACAAAGTGCTGGAGTAACTCAGCAGGTCAGGCAGCATCTCAGGAGAGAAGGAATGGGTAATGTTTCGGGTCGAGACCCTTCTTCAGACTGGATAGGTGTCATAGTGAGTATAGGATTTGGTTGAAAATTGAATAACTTTACTTTGTGTTTGCAAAGTCATCAGACAGTTCAGAGATTCTGAAGAAGAGTCACGACCTGAAACTTCACCTATTCCTTTTCTCCAGAGATGCTGTCTGACCCACTGAGTTACTCCAGCTTTTTGTGTCTATCTTCAGTTTAAACCAGCATCTGCAGCTCCTACCAGCTTCCTACACAGTTCAGAGTTTCACTTTGAAAAGATTATTAAAGTGTCTCTTGAAAAAGACACTTGGACAATTTTAAACACTTGGACATGCACATGGATAGGAAAGTTCTGAGAGATATGGGCCAAATGGGACTAGCTTGGATGGGGCATCTTGGTTGGCATCTTGGTTGGGCCAAAGGACCACTTTCAATGCTGAATGATTCCATGACTCTTTAACTCCTGTGAGTCTGGGTCCTCAGATCTCAATTGTATACACATCCTCAACACTGAGTTAGAACTGAGAACAGAGTGTTATATCCATGGTTGGACTGGAGTTCAGAATGAATGGGCATTGACCTCAAATGCTAACTCCATTTTTACTTCCACAGATATTGGCCTGCCTAACCTGCTGGGTGTATTAATTTATTTTTAACAGCTAAACAGTTATTTTTGTTACTGCAAGGTAAAAATCCGAATGGCTGTTTGTTACATTGTTTAATAGAGTTAAGTGGCAATTGAAGCAATTGCTTGTCAATTTCAATGACCTCCCACAGGATAGCTCACAGCCTGTGTTCTTAAAGAGACAGTCTGCCGTCACCAAAATCCATAATAAAGAGGTCCAAAAATACACGGGTTTATTGTATGCCTCCCTTATTGTTGAGTATGAATAAAGTACAGGCAGGTACCTAACTTTTCTGGTGTTCCTAGAAATTCTTCTGTACTTCTCAACAGATCAGAGCTGGTTCTCAGAATTGATAGTGAGGAATACGTCAACCCATGATGTTACGAATTGTGGTGAAACAAAGTTCAGCTATTTCTGATGACTCTTGGTGCCTCATGAATGCCCAGCTAGGTCTGATTAGATTTAACTTTAGTTTAGTTCAGTTTAGTTTCTTCTCACGTGTACCAAGAAACTCACCAAAAAAAGCAAGACTTAGTCTCCTTAAGGATTGGCAGTGGTCACCCTGCAAATACCACCGTGGACTGATTCATTGGTGACAGGGAGATTGCAGATGATGAGGTCACATCTATATTTTTCTTTCTGTTACCATCAGTTGCCATACCTGTAATAATTTGCTTGGCTCTGCTCCAATGTGTCTAACTCAGTTTTAATACAAAATTGTTATGTTGAAATGCCTCGGGTGTCAGAAAACCTTTTGGATTCATTTTCAGAGAGCTTGTTCGACTTAAAAGGACAAGTATTTTGAATTACTCCAGAGATATGTTTCAACCAGTCTCATGGCTTCTTGGCAACTGGTCAACATATAACAAGACAAATGCAAAAGGGAGAATGTCACCTGGTCAAAACGACTGTGTAGCAAGTCTTCCAACATTTATAGAAAAATAGGAAAAGATGGCACTCATTAGTGCAAAAATAATTTGCTTATTTTTCCTATTTAAGTATTAAAATCGAAGGAAACAAGTTACATTTGAGTCTTTTGTTTTTGACTACACCCCCACCCCCCCAAAAAAAAGGCATTTTGTAATTTATCTCAGGATTTCCACTAATTGACGTTGCATCTACTGGCCGGAGACTTATACATTCATAAGTTCTAGGAGCAGAATTAGGTGATTTGGCCCATCAAGTCTACTCCGCCATTCATAGATCATGGCTGATCTATCTTTCCCTCTAAACCTTATTCTCCTGCCTTCTCCCCACAACCCCTGATACCCATACTATTCCAGAACCATGGGAACAGTTTCAGGGTGCAGTTAGTCCTGTATTGAGGACCAAAACAAGAAGGAACTTTTTCACTTCGAGCTTTGTGGGATCTTGGAATTCGCTGTCTCAGATGTTAAGTTGTACCGTACATAAGGCTGACATCAAAGCACACGGTGATCCAACAAGAGTAGTTGTTGAGCATCCTTTGCGCAGCTGCTCATTGAATTGGACTTACTACGAGCAAAATTTAACAAGGCACAAGCCTCAGAGCGAAGATGTCAATAACATTTGGAGACGTGTTATCACGGGCACCTGTCAGCAATTGAGAGCAATTCGAATAGAAATCTGATAAACTGGTTTTATTGAACATACATTATTGATATGTATTCTATCTATTCAGTTCATATTAAAAACAATATGACTTGTTTTTAATGACACTGATGCTAACAGAGATCACAAAATATAAAAATAACAAAATTACATGCAGCCATTTTTTTAAGCCTTAGCTGTGAGTATTGAGGTATAGAAGTTGGAAGGTCATGTCAATAGACAATAGACAATAGACAATAGGTGCAGGAGTAGGCCATTCAGCCCTTCGAGCCAGCACCGCCATTCAATGCGATCATGGCTGATCACTCTCAATCAGTACCCCGTTCCTGCCTTCTCCCCATACCCCCTCACTCCGCTATCCTTAAGAGCTCTATCCAGCTCTCTCTTGAAAGCATCCAACGAACTGGCCTCCACTGCCTTCTGAGGCAGAGAATTCCACACCTTCACCACTCTCTGACTGAAAAAGTTCTTCCTCATATCATATCATATCATATATGGAAACAGCTGGAAACAGGCCTTTCATAGCTGGAAACAGGCCTTTTCGGCCCTCCAAGTCCGTGCCGCCCAGCGATCCCCGCACATTAACACTATCCTACACCCACTAGGGACAATTTTTACATTTACCCAGCCAATTAACCTACATACCTGTACGTCTTTGGAGTGTGGGAGGAAACCGAAGATCTCGGAGAAAACCCACGCAGGTCACGGGGAGAACGTACAAACTCCTTACAGTGCAGCACCCGTAGTCAGGATCGAACCTGAGTCTCCGGCGCTTGATTCGCTGTAAAGCAGCAACTCTACCGCTGCGCTACCGTGCCGCTCCGTTCTAAATGGCCTACCCCTTATTCTTAAACTGTGGCCCCTTGTTCTGGACTCCCCCAACATTGGGAACATGTTTCCTGCCTCTAATGTGTCCAATCCCCTAATTATCTCATATGTTTCAATAAGATCCCCCCTCATCCTTCTAAATTCCAGTGTATACAATATGTCGTAGTTATATAAGATGTTGGTGAGGCCGCATTTAGAGTATTGTGCTCAGTTCTAGGAACCATGTTTTCGGAAAGATGTTGTCAAGTTGGAAAGGGTGCAGGGAAAATTTACAAGGATGTTGCCGGGACTTGAGGGTCTGAACTATAGGGAGAGTTTGAGCAGGCTGGGACTTGCAGGAGGATGAGGGGTGATCTTATAGAGGTATATAAAATCAGGAGAGCAATAGATTGGGTAGACACACAGAATCTCTTGCCCAGAGTAGGGGAACGAGAACCTAAGGGCATACGTTTAAGGTGATAGGGGAAAGATTTAATAGGAATCTGAAGGGTAACTATTTCACACAAAGGGTGGTGTGGTTATGGAACGAGCTGCCGGAGAAGGTAATTGAGGCAGGGACTATTGCAATGTTTAAGAAGCAACAGGTACATGGATAGGACAGGATTAGAAGGATATGGGCCAACTGCAGACATGGGATGTGTAGATGGGACATGTTGGTCGGTGTTGGCTGTAGGACTGAAGGGCCTGTTTCCACACTGTATGACAATGACTGTCTATGATTCTAGGAGAACAATTTGAAATGAAGCGTGCTATTTTAATCCTGACATTGTGAATAGGTACTCTTCTATTATTTCCTCTTTAAATTGTCTGTACTCAGAAAAGCTCAAGGCATTCAGTGTGTGTATGTGTACCTAATGGCAAAAAGTATATAGTTAGATATAGAGTACTGTAGAGTAGGGACATCCAATTTTGCTCGGCACACTTGAGGAAGGATGCAAAAGTCCCAGAAAGAGTGCAGAAAAGATTTACTGGAATTTTCCATGGATGAAAGGTTTTGGTTTTCAGGTTAGAGTACAGATCATGGGATTTTTCATATCAAGGAGATGAGGGGATATGGATGTAAAATTATTGTGCAGAGATACAAGTGGGATTTGAGAGGAAAAAAGCGCACACTGAGAGTAGAAAATATGAAAGTTTGAAAACATAACTGAAGGAAAATCAATTAGTTGTTTCGAACGGGAACTGGTGGAGGCTTAAAAAATGATTATTTTCAGAAATCTACGAGAGTGGAAGTACAACTGACAGAATTTGAGTAGACACAAAGGGCCAAAATGGTCCCCTGAATTGCAAGGTTTCAATGATTTTGTACCATCGATACATTCCAGATTTTGTTCCTCAGCCTTTGATGCATCCAATATGTTCGTACAATATGATAATCTTCAAGAGTTTCCTGGTCCGCATGGATCATGTGCAGAAGATAGACACAAAATGATGGAGAAACTCAGCAGGTCAGGCAGCATCTCTGGAGAAAAGGTATTGGCGACATTTTCGGTTGAGACTCTTCTTCAGTCTCAAACCGAAATGTCACATTATTTTTCTCCAGAGATGCTGCCTGACCCATGGTTTACTCCAGCATTTTGTGTCTATCTTTGGTGTAAACCAGCATCTGCAGTTCCTTCCTACCCCCTAGATCATATGGAGAGTCCACTTCCTTGGGTTCACCCAACTAGATGGATAATGTTCAACACCTAACCTTCTTCTGATTCATCCACAGGTAAGCGGAATAAGTTGTGCACTTATTGACAATGAAGGGAAAGTAAATTACTGCCAGGGAAGGCTGTTGAAAAAGGCATTGCAGACATGTTCAAAATGATAGAGAGAAATGTGCAGCAGAAAGTGCCTTGAAGCATGTACTTGTCTCAAGATACCTATGAATGACTGTGTTGTAAATGGAAAGCTGAATAAAGCACACTTCTTGTTATTAGATAAGCTGCAGGAAGAACCACAGTTAGACTTCATGAGAAAACACTGAGGGCTAGTGAGTCATCAAAATGAAGTTCACATTTAATATTAAACTTGGGACAACTGGCTGGATGTTGAAAGGTCATTTTGTAATCCATTTGTCAGGTCTGTACAAGGAAATTGCAATGGGTTTCATAAAGGAGTTTTCTGTCAAGAAAGAAAGGTTGAGAAAAAATAAAAATCTAAACCATCTGGTGGAAGAATAAGGTTGCAAAAATGCAAAGGTTTGATCACAAGATGCCTATTGTGTGTGCCAAATTTGCTGGGCTAAAATACAGGTACATACAGGTTGCTGCATAACACCAACATGCTCTAAAACAGATACAATTAGATTTCTAGAAATTGATTGTTGTGTCCTTATTAGAAATAGAAATGCAATGACACCCAGGACATGTAGGTAGTGTATTAATAATTTAATCATGTAACAGATTCAACATTACAACAAATGTATCTTTCTACACATATATCTTTCTACACATTCCTATCTTTCTGTAAAAAATGATATGACCATTTGCCTAGGGAACTCTAAGTAAGAGACACAAAATGCTGGAGTAACTCAGCGGTCAGGCAGCATCTCTAGAGAAAAAGAATGGGTGACGTTTCAGATTGGAACCCTTCTCCAGAAAGAAGAAGAAAGTCTGAGGTAGGGTTCTGACCCAAATCATCACCCATTCATTTGAGATGCAGCCTGACCAGCTGAGTTACCCCAGCATTTTGTGTCTGTCTTCAGTATAAACCAGCATCTGGAGTTCCTTTCTACATATTTTGTCTTAATTTGAAGAGGATTTTGCAACTTCATTTTCCTTGGCAGAACCTGATCCAGCCTCATCAGCAAGACCATGTGCCATACGAGTGAATTTAGTATGTAAACCCAAATCCCACAAAAATATCTTCAAGATAACTATTACAGCCACAAAAAAACAAATCCTCTGATTTAATAGATTGTCAAGTAACAAATTGCCAGATTTTCTAACAATACAACAATCCACAAAATTCGACACAAAATGCTCGGGTAACTCAGCGGGTCAGGCAGCATCTCTGGAGGACATGGGTAGGTAAGGTTTCGTGTTGGGACTCTTCTTCAGATTCTTGAGTCTGTATCCATGTTCTCCAGAGATGCTGCCTGACCCGCTGAGTTACTCCGGCATTTTGTATCGAACTTTGTTTAACCAACATCTGCAGTTCCTTGTGACTACAAATCCACAAAGTTCCATAGAGACAACCAGATTTCTTAGGAAAATTAGGACATTGTAATCTGGTTATATGCCCTCAGATAAAAACTTTGTCCTGCAAATCTTTTTGGTAAACTACAACTCTCGAGGACAATACGATCTTTAATTTATTTTTAGGCTCTATTATAATTTTGTACACTCCTGATTTCAAACCACACTTTTTGTTAGCTTTGTAATCATGTTAATTTGTGAAGCCTTGGGCACTTTGGGAAGAATTATTAAGTACTGTCCTGATATATGCTATTACCCTTGAGGTCTTGAGCTACAAACAAAATTGATGCAAACCTATGTAACAGAAAGAGACACAGCAAATTAACCTTGCGTGGTAATTATGCACAACTACAGGCCTGCGGTGTAAATGTTTTGCTATACTCAGCGTGACTGTGTTGCACCTAATCAATACAATAGTATATTAACAGTGGCTAAATGAATTAATGTTTCGCGAACCTATTTGATCTGGGAATTTTGTTTGATGCTTTGAAATGGACATACGCTTTGTTGTATTACAAATCACACACAATGGAGGGGGAGATGCAATGAGAAATGGGTAAAGCAGGAGAAGACAGTTTTACATATACAAACAAGGCAAACTAATTTCACACACTTTATGCCATATAACTGTTAAAACACAAAGTACTTGTGCTAAAACGCCAGGACAAGTGTTCAATCAAGAAAACCAAGCCCAATGTCATAGTATCTAAACTGCCTATACATACTTATGCCATGGGACAATAACTAACTTCATATTCAGTAATAAGCTATCTACATGTTAATAAACACACATACTAAATGTTTAACCAAGGAAACCAATCCTAAATGCCACATGAGAATCGAAAATGCCTTTACACAGTTAAACTATGGGACAACAAAAACTAGGCGTATGGATGTCAGTATATCATTGGGCTTATCAAGTGGGTTCCTCCATTCACTGGTGTTTCATTGAGTTAGGCCTCTGGAAGTCTCACCAGTTAGTTCTGGCATCCCAGAACCACCCCCTCAATACCTGCTCTCACCACCTATGCAATCCATACACGTGGCTGCATAACCCCAACTTGCTGCAAAACAAATACAACTAGATTTCTGAAAATTGATTACTGCATCCTTATTGAAAATAGAAATGCAATGACACCCTGGGGATATAGGTAGTGCATTGATGATTTAATCATGTAACAGCTTCAATATTTAAAAAAATGTAGAAAACACCCACGTATCTTTCCACACCTTTCTGTGAAAAATGATATGACCATTGTATATCCATTTGGCAATGACGGTCAGGCAAGGGAACTCCTACTTGCTAAACATGGACTTAATTTTAAGAGGATTTTCCAGTTTCAATTTCCCTGATAGAGCTTGCTCCAACCACATTAGCAAAGCCCTACGAATGCCAATGAATTCAATGTGCGAATCCAAACCCTGCAAAACAAATCCTCGAGAACTTTTCCTTCATTAATTAGTTATGCATATCAGAAAAGCAAGGTGTAACAGGCATCAATTCCTGAAGCAAATCAAAAAACCTGGCAATTTTATTGAACCATTGAACAAATTATAGAACTAGACATTCTATATTAATAAGACAATGAAGCAAGTAAATTTTCCTGCAAAATGATGCTGCGTGGAACAAACACGATGACAAGTTTTCTGGTATGCATCAACTTTGGGTAAATTGGATTTTGATGCCATAGTAAAGCAATAACAAGAAAATAGTCATGGGAATAAGATCAAACACTCATGCAAGTAAAATAGACAATAGACATGAGGCTCAAATAAATACCCATTTGTGTGACATCTTTCTGTTTTTGATTTCAGCTAACCTAAAATGAGGGTTAAAAAAGAGGGCTGAAGAATTTACTCCGAAGAATGATTTAGAACTGATTTAATGATTAAGAATGTTTTAAACTTAGAACTGAAATAATATTTGCAAGTCAGAATGGTTTTCTTTTTTTTTTAGTTTTAACGATACAACATGGAAATAGGCCCTTCCGTCCACCGAGTCCGCACTGACCAGCGATTACCCATATACTAGCACCATCTTACACACTAAGGACAACTTACAGATGCCAACTAACTTATAATTGGCTGAATTGTCTTTGGAGTGTGGGAGGAAATCGGAGCACCCAGGGAAAATTCATGCGGTCATCGGGAGAACGTACAAACTCCGTACTGATAGCACCATAGTCAGGATCGAACCTGGGTCTCTGGCGTTGTAAGGCAGCAGCTCTACCGCTATGCCACTAGGCAGTCCAATGGTGTGGATCTTGTAGATAAAATGGGTGAAACATTTGGCCCACTTATGTCCATGCCAACTATCAAGCACTCATTTACACTGATTCCACAATTTTAATTCTTATTACTACTCCCCTCAGGTTCAACCGCTCACCTAAACGTTGGGCAATTCATCTAGCAGTTGGAAAGTGTTTGCAATGTGGGAGGAAACTAGAGCACCCCGAGAAAACTCACAATCAATGTGCAAACACCACACTTCAGGGGTCAGGGTTGAATCCATATCACTGCAGCTTTGATGCAGCAGCTCTATCAACTGTGTCACAGACCTAATTTTAACTTGAAGCCACAGTATGATCAATATCTGTAACAAAGAATAATTTGTAATGCAAAGGCAGGAATAGAATAACTGAAGACATACTCAATGGCAGGAGTTCAGCCCTGAGGCCAGTATTAAAATGGAAGACATAGGAATGATGGATTTGTGATTGGACAACATTGTTTATCAAATATCAAATCACAAATGTTCACTTTTAAGCTCTTGAGAAGATGAGAGATCTTCAAACAATGCCACGGTTGGAAAAGAAATAACTCCTCCGTTCAAATAAAATCGAAAAAAAATCAAATTTCTTCTCTGCCTTAAAATAATTGTTCATGCACGTTAGAAAATATAAATAAACACTGCAGAAGTCAAATTGAAAGAGGGACTGTAATTCAGGCCAAATATGCAATAGGTGATCTGAATTAAAAAGCGTCTGCGGTTCAAACCAAACATGGAATAGGTTATCTGAAATTATAAGACCACAAAATAAATGGAGGCGTCAGATGGATTTAAATGCATTAAAACAGAGGCAGGAATAGGCCATTAGCCCTTGTTCCTGCTCCACCATTTAATTAGATCATGCCCGATCTTTTAACTAGGTGCCAAATTCCAGTATTTACTCCATATCCCTCAAGTTCCTTACTATCATTTATACAGCACTCAGTTCTATCCTTTTTAGTTTGCAGTAATTTTTCTAATTTGTTTTGTCGATTGATGTTCCCAACTTTACTGCTATTTCTATGCTGTCAGGAAACTTTGGATGTGTGTATTTCTACCTCACCATCTAACTCATTTGTACAATATGGCAAAGATTTTTGCATCAATGCAGATCCTAGCAGGACATCCCTGCCAATTTTAACAGCTTCCATTTCTTCCACCCTCTGCAACCTCCTACTCACATCAATAAGTTGTTATCCATTTCACAAGCTTCAACTTCAGCTTACAGAACCACACAAATGTAATTATCAAATAATTTTCAGTGGTCCATAAAAATAACATCTATGGATAGGCAGCAGTTCATTATCTCAGTTTAGTATCTCAAAACATGCAGTCCACTTCATTAGGCAACAACTGTGCTTTAAAAATCCTTACTGGCTCTGACTGAGTCACAAACATTATTTAAACAAAGTCTTCAACCACTCTAAGTAAAATAATGGGTGGCATGGTGACATAGCAGTAGAGCTGTTGCCTTACAGAGCCAGCACTATGCTGACTATGGGTGCTGGCTGTGCGGGGTTTGTATGTTCTCCCTGTGATCATATGGGTTTTCTCTGGGTGCTCCGGTTAATTGGCTTTAGGTTAAAATTGTGTATTGTCCTTAGTGTGTAGTAGAGCGCTAGTGTACGGGGTAATTGCTGGTGGGAGTGGACTCGGTGGGCCGAAGATCCTGAATCCACGCTGTATCTCTAAAGTTGAAAGTCTAAAAATAAAATAAATCGAGAGGTGTTTGTCAACCTCAATATTAATTGGAACAAAGAGGTAGGTTATTCAATTCTGACAATGCATACAGGACTCTTTTTTGGCCCAATATGCAGAGACCCAACAAGGAATCGTTTATTATTGGAACCAGTACATGTGAATGAAAAGAGTGGATAATATAAGAAATCATACAATAACTAATTATACTTTAAAATATTAAATTAAATAAAGCATTTGCGTGGCAAACCATGTTCATTGATTGGAGAGAAGTTAATTTTAAGAGCTTGGAGTAGGACAGGGAAGATAATGTGGAGCCAGTATTGGAAAAATAAATATGTAGAACAACAAAAAGAAATGATTAAAGAAGAGTTGAACAAGCTGCATGGAAAAATATTTCACAAATGTAACTAATTGAAATCTCCTGAGAGTTCATAAATGAATATATACATAACCCAGCGTGGGTTTTCTCCGAGATCTTCGGTTTCCTCCCACACTCCAAAGACATACAGGTATGTAGGTTAATTGGCTGGGTAAATGTAAAAAAAAAAAAATTGTCCCTAGTGGGTGTAGGATAGTGTTAATGTGCGGGGATCACTGGGCGGGCACGGACTTGGAGGGCCGAAAAGGCCTGTTTCCGGCTGTATATATATGATATGATAATATATACATAAGGGGAAAACTGTGAATTCTGAAAGATACATACATTAAATAGATGGACAGTAGAGAAATCCATGATGTGAAAGAATGAGAGGATTGAAAGAGGTAAAAAAAAAAACAATTAGGAAGGTAAAGAGGAAGCATGAAAATAAAGAATTGACATTTTAGTGAGACAAAAAAAAAATGTGATTTGGGATGAAAATAGAACTGTGAAGGATAAAATCAAAGATAACAACAGGAAGATGCCAGAAATATTAAATGTCATTTCACATTTACGTTACTGTGGAGATGGCACAGATGATCATTACACAGAATTATATAATTCACAATGCGTTGTGCATCCAATACAGGGGGAAATAAGAATTTATCAACTCAACCCATCCAACTCATCATGTCCAAATTGTTGTTATCCCCGCATTTAAAAGAATGCAAAGGCATAGAAAGCTGAAAAGGGAGAGATAATCTGAACAAACTTCATGTCATCCCTTTGTTCAAGAAGGGAGATAGATCGTGACCAGTTGGTTTAATATTTATAAGTGGATACATGTTGGAATTCCTACTAGCGTGAATAAAAGAACAGAGCAATAATGAACAATCAGCATAGATTTCAAGAAGGGATTTCTTGCTGGGCTGAAATGGCATTTTTGAAGAGGCAACCGAGAAAGCAGACGTAGGTTGTATACATTTTCAAAGAGCCTTTGATAATGTTCTCCATGAATGGCCAAGATTGTACATAACAGATTAAAGTCAGAGAATGCAGAGTCAGGAGACAAGCTGTAGAGACGAGCTGGCTTCAACATTGAAAGCAGAGAGTGGAAGCACAAGGTATCTATTCGCAATGGAAAGGCTGGCTACTGATGTTCACAAATAACAGTGCTGCAACCACTGCTGTTCACCACCTAGATTAATGGTTCAAACATTGGAAATATACAGATGATTTTTAAAAAATGGAGAGGTGGTAGTGGTCGACCCAATCAGTGCTGAGGAGGATTGTAATAAATCACAGCAGAACATTAATAAACTTGCAGAATGAACCAATAATTGGCTGTTGAGGTTCAATACAAATTAATATGAGGTAGAACACTTTGGCAGGAAGAATAAGGAGTCAGTACTTGGGAGGTGCAAAATGAGGTGGAATAAAGGGACATTGGAGAACAACCGCAAAAGCTACTAAAAATTGCACTCCAGGACAACAAGGCTGCAAAAAAAGTAAACCAAACACTGGGGTTTATTTCTCGATTAATGGAGCTGAATCGCAGTTAAGTTACTCAAAATATACATTGAATCTTGATTAGAGCATACTTTAGGTTGAGGTTAGGTTTATTATTGTCACATGCACCAAGGTACAGTGAAAAGCTTTGTTTTGCACGCTATTCAATCAGATCAGATATTCTAATACAATCAAGTTAATCTCATGTATAATAGGTAGGGCGAAGGGGAAGATACTGAGTGCAGAATATAGTTCTTAGCATTGTGGCACATTGTTGGCATCACTTCCACAGACAAAGGTTAATGACCACTGTGGGAAAGAGGTGAATCAGACAGTACCCCAGCTTGTGGGCTCAGAAACCTGACAACAGAAGGGAAGAGTCAATTCCTAAGTTTGGTGGTGCACGCTTTCAAGCTTCTGTCCGACGGGAGCAGGGAGAAGGAGGAATGACCAGAATGGGACAAGTCTTTGATAATGTCGACTGCTCTTCAGAGGCAGTGTGAAGTGTAGATGGAGTCAGTGGCGGGATGTCTAGTCTGTGTGATGGGCTGGGCTACATCCAAAACTTTTTGCAATTTCTTGCGGGTCTTGGGTAGAGCTGTTCCCAAACCAAGCAGTGATGCAACCTGCCTGTATGCTTTCTGTGGTGCATCTGTAGAAGGTTGTAAGAGTCATCGGAGTCATACCAAATGTCCCCAGTCTCCTAAGGAACTAGAAACATTAGTGGGCCTACTAGGCTGCCACAGTTATGCTCATTGTATTATAGAAAGGATATAAGCACAATGGAGAGAGCACATAATAGATTTACAAGGAAGATGCCAAAATTGTGAGGTATATGTAGGAAAGAAGAGACAAAAGGTCTTTATTCACTTGAGAAAATAACGTTAAAAGATGACCATTAAAATGATGAAAGGTTTTTTATAGAATGAAAAAGTCGAAGAATATTTCCGTTGCATGGAAAGAGCATATCTATAGGCTATCATTGTAAGATAACCATCAAGAATCCAATAGAAATTGAGGAGAAACCTCCATAGCCAAAGAATGTTGGCAATGTGGTGCCCACTGCAACAGAGTGATTGATGCAAATCATAAAGATGCCTTCAAATGGAGACTGAATAAGCAAATCAGGAAGAAGAGAAGATGAAGATAGTTCTAAATAAGAAAATATAAAAGGCTTTGGCCAAACATAAATTTCAATATGTACTGGTTGGGACAAACAGCTTGTTTGTGCATGATGCATCTATGTAAAATATAGCAATTCTAAATTTGCTGCAATAATTTAGATCAGAAAAACAGCAAAGAAGCAGACCCTTCTGCCCAGCCAGCCCCTGCCGACCTTCGATCACCCATTCAGGCCAGTTCTATGTTATCCCATTTTCTCATCCATGCCCTACATACCAGGGGCAATTTGCAGAGGCCAATTAACCCACAAACCCGCACGTCTTTAGGATGTGGGAGGAAAGCGGAGCACCATGAGGAAACCCAGGCTGTCACATGCAAATTCCGGACAGACAGCAACCGAGTTCAGGATTGAACCTGGGTCTCTGGTGCTGTGGGGCAGCTGCTCTACCAAAAACCTGGAAGATCTTTTCTTCTGAAAATTTCAGAAATCTTGAGCATTATGGAAGCTGCGTCATTCAACGAGTCATCTCATTTCCAAGTTTTTGTTTTTCCCCACAGCAATAGAGAAAATGTATGGACCTGAATATTAATTTCACCTAAATTTTTTAAAAATTGGTGTTCCTGATTCTCACATTTTAAACTTTACAAGCCTATTCAAAAAGCCAACATGACGTGGGCATTTAACATGCAGATCCCACTGTTGTAACCTGAAACTCTTGTTCACTGACTGATAAAATGGATAGTATTGTGTCCACCCATTATTCACCGTGTAATTTAAAACTGTGTTTCGATCTTCAGGAACCTTTGGACATGTAAACCATATTATCCTTGGTACTTCCTGGGGCACATGAATCATGGTGCTGGAAATTTCAGTTCTAAAATTCAATGTTACCTTGTCATTTTTAGGGGGACTTTTTTTGTTGCTGTTGCAGTTAATGTTCCTGTAAAGCTGCAGCAGGTAAAGATTTCATTGTTCTGGTTCATATTGACGACTCAACTGTCTTGACATTAGACTCTTAAACGATAAGGGTTACATTTGCAAGTTCCAGTTTGGGAACATGTTTCATAAAGTCATAAGGAATAGGAGTAGAATTATGCCATTCGGTCCATCGTGTCTACACCGCCATTCAATCACAGCTGATCTATCTCTCCCTCCTGACCCCATAACAGGAGGACAAACAACCAAGTAAGCATCGTCAACATTTACTGTAGCCCACAGCAGTCACGCCAGAACTCATCAGGAAGTTAAAAGCAAAATGTTAAATATAAATTTCACAACATAAATATGATTTTCATTCATCTAAAACTCAGGCTGTGCAGGTTCAGATTAAGGACTCAAATTTTTCAAATGTGGAATTAAGTAACCGTCGCAAAAATGACGAATGCTGAAAATACGCACCATCAAATCAGAAAGCTGCTGAAATTGGAAATAAAAACAAGGAGGAAATAGGTAAATTGCTCACCTAACCTCAATTGATTATAACACCTGCAGTTTGTACAAATCACTAGCAGATTTGCAGGGGGGCCCTAGAACAGAAGAAACATTTGCCACTTCAGCAAGTACTCAAAGCAAAAGTCATGAAAATAACTTTACACAACAATTCTAACTTTACAACTCGAGCACAACAAACCTAAGGACAAAATGTACGACAATCAAAGACATTATTCTCTCACAAAACGAAATGTTACCAAGATAGACATGATTGCCTGGGATTAACTGGAACTATGTTATGTCTGGTATAACAGAGATGAGTCAGGATTGTATAGCCCAAAGTGAATTGAAAAAAGAACAACAAAAATCTGATCAATACCTCTGTGAGGAGCAAGATGGGCAAAGCCAATTGCGAGAAAAAAAATGTTGAAAATTTTTAATGCAAGACCAACCAGGATGAACAGAGTATCTCAACCAAAATGCCAACGCTAGCTTAGATTCTGTGACTGTTATGTACATGAACCCAGAGTTTTCTGAGAAAGGACAGCAGCTACATGCATAAGTGCCAGGATTGCATATCTACTGGCTGGAAGCTCGGGAAGCCCACATGAATGCAGGAGTCCCAACATTTTGGAGAAGAGTTCTCCAGCAATTTCCTCACTGACTGCCAACATTAGAACTCCATTGAACATAGAACAGTACAGCACAGGAAATGGGCCTAATGTTTGTGCTGAACATGATGTCAAGTTAAACTGATCTCATCTGCCCGCATGCGATCCATATCCCTCTATTGCCTGCAGTTTCATGGGCCTATTAAAAATCCCCTGATCGCCACTATAGTGCTTGGCTCCACCAAACAGAGTTTGGCAGAGGGGCATCCTCCAGTGGGTACAATAATATCTTCTCACTGATGCTGATTTCAAGCATCAGCACAGTTACCGCACTAATCTCAATGGTATAAGAAAATAACTGCAGTTGCTGGTACAAATCGAAGGTATTTATTCACAAAATGCTGGAGTAACTCAGCAGGTCAGGCAGCAACTCAGGAGAGAAGGAATGGGTGACGTTTCGGGTCGAGACCCTTCTTCAGACTAATCTCAATAGTGAGGAACAGTCCTAAGAGTAGATGCGCATTGCAGGGTTTTTATTAACCCTGTTAATTCAAATACGTGTATGCGTTTTTAAACATTTGAATATTTAGGGGTTTTAATTTCTGTTAATCGACTCTTCTAAAATGTAGCAGCAGTAACCTTGATCTGAACGCTTCGATTTCACTATTAAATAAATGATGAAAGAGTTGCATTGCTTTAACACCTTTCACAGCCTCAGGACATCCCAGAGTACTCGTTACTCCATGTACTTCTGAATTCTAGTTATTATTGCCCATAAATGAAACACTGCAGTCGATTTCTATACAGAGTGGTCCAAAAACAACAATTTGAGTTGTTGCAGAAAATTCTGAAGCAGGTAGGTTTAGTTTATACTAGACCAAGTGGACCCGTTGGGCCCAAACCTCTCCTGCATTGGTGCAGCACCCTCTCCTCCCCCACTGCCCCCTCCCCTCCCCCCTCCCCTCCCCCTCCCCTCCCCCCTCCCCTCCCCCTCCCCTCTTCCCCCCCCTCTCCCCCCTCCCCTGCTCTCCTCCCCTCCCCCTCCCTCCCTTCCCCTCCCCCTTCCCCTTCCCCTTCCATCCCCCCTCCCTCCTCCCCTCCCCTCCCCCTCCCTCCTCCCCTCCCCTCCCCCTCCCTCCCCTCCCCCTCCCTCCTCCCCTCCCCCTCCTCTTCCTCCCTCCTCCCCTCCCCCTCCCCCGTCCCACCTCCCCTCCCCCTCCCTCCCTCTTCCTCCCTCCTCCCCCTCCCCTCCCTCCCTCCTCCCCCTCCCCTCCCTCCCTCCTCCCCCTCCCCCTCCCTTCTCCCTCCTCCCCTCCCTCTCCCCTTCCCTTCCCCTCCCCTCCCCCACTTCCCCTCCCCCCCACTCCATCCCCCTCAACTCCCTTCCCATCCTTCCTGCTCCACCCCCCTCAAACCCCACCCCTTATCCCCCCCTTCCCTCCCCCCTCCCTCCCTAGATTTAAACTTTAAAATGTGAATAACTTTAAAAATATAACACCAATTTCAATGAAACGTCTTCCATTAGCACCAGGGTGAGTAAGGTGGACCAAAAATTGTTACGCTATCGTATACCGTTTTGGCTATAGTTCAGGAACAAACAAACAAACAAACAAGAGTTTTAGTATATAGATTTAGTTGGTAATTTATTTTTGAATGTGTAATGCAATGAGGATGGAAGGAAAGCTAAAGTTATAGTTAAGAGAGATCGTAATATCCAAGGAAATACAGATCAACCAGTATAACATTAGGTAGACACAAAATGCTGGAGTAACTCAACGGGACAGGCAGCATCTCTGGAGATGAAGGAATGGGTGACGCTTCGGGTGGAGATCGTTCCTCAGACCATTATAACCATTATAACATTGATCTGTATTTCCTTAGGTATTGCAATCTCTTTTAAGTTTGACTTGAGCTATCTTTGCATCCTTCATTGCATTATCATTACGCATTTTTAATAACTACAGGAAAAAAAACTTTTTTCCTAGAAGAAATTAAAAAAAACATGTATCTTTTGAAAATATATGCTAAACCAAGCAGACAAAGGTAATGGATGGAATTAGTTGATGGAATTTATCTGGATTTAAAGGATTTTATAAGATGCCATAAATAAATGAATGAACGTCAGAGTTTGTTCACGTTTGCAGAAATGTGCTCACCGGCACAATAGAGCAGCTGGCAGAGCTGTTGCCTCAGAATGTCAGAGACCCAGGTTCGATCCATCAGCTATATGGCTGCTTTTTATGTGGTGGGTGGTGGGAAGTGATATTCGGACTGCCAACTCATTGTCCTGTCATCAGCACTGCAATGGTTCAGTTGCTAATGATATCTGTGGCCTGTTACAGTCAGGAACAGTGCAGTTGAAAAGCATCTGAATAATAATAATAATAATCAGTCTGAAGATGAGTACCGGCCCGAAACGCCACCTGCCCATGTTCTCCAGGGATGCTGCCTGACCCGCTGAGTTATTCCAGAACTTTAATTTGTTTTTGGTAAATCAGTATCTGCAGTTTCTTGTTTCTACTACTCAACTGCAATGAAACTGAGTTTTCACTAATTTCTTGATCTTCTATGAGTCAGCCAGCTGAGTCAAATTCAATATATATATAATTGCATAAACCAGCAACTACAGTTTTTTCCTATATATCGAGTAAAATCACCGCACAGAATATCCGAACCTTTTGGACGAGTGCAAGCGGTTTTCAGGATTGAAGTCCAGGACTAATTGAACAAGAGGTGGCATCACGTCTGTCAACAAGCTCTGGCATTAGAATCCGTCACTGGAATCTCCAACAAGCCGAACAACAATCTTCACTTTACAGAGATTCCCCCACAATACAATGAGGAAATTACCTTCCAGATCCTGCCCTGATTCTGGCACAGGTTCAATCAAGGTAATCTGGGATAGGCAATAGATCCGAGTGACGCTCACAGTCCAAGATCAAATAAGCAAACAAAGAAGTTTGCTGTTTAAAAGGGTTCCCATAATGGAATTAAAAATGGGTCACTGAAATAGAGTGGGATCAGAGTCTGGCACAGAATTGATCAGAGATTAGATTTCAATGTGAACTGGGAATCAAAGGCAAAGATCAGTTTTAAAACAATATTTTCTTTAATGTTTGGAATTGTTTTGTATATCTTAATTATTGAATGATTGATTGAAAGATGCGGTGTGGAAACAAGCCCTTCGGCCCACCGAGTCCACACTGACCATCGATCACCAGGGGTGATTAACAGAGGCCAATTAACCTAAGGATCTGTACGTCTTTGGGATGTAGGGGGAAACTGGAACACCCAAAGGAAACCCATGTGTTCCCTGGAGAAGATGTAAATTCAACACAGACAGCACCTGAGCTCAGGGTCAAACCCGTGACTCTGGAGTTGTCAGACACAGGGCCGTCTTAACGCATGGGCCTGATGGGCACTTGCCCGGGGGCCCACGAGCATAGGGGCCCCATGCTGATCTGTGTATGTTAAGTGACTTGCAATAAATAAATACTACTTTAAAAATGTAGGTTCAATAAGTGCTTTTTTCGCAACATTTTCGGTCACTAAGTGCTTCTCACAGCGATCTGTTTCGCAACAATTAGCTCCCTAAGTGCTTTGCTTTTCCATCCCTAAGTGCTTCTCACAGCGATCTGTAAGTGCTTTTCGCAACAATGTAGCACCCTAAGTCCATCGCTAAGTGCTTTTCGGTAAGTGCTTTTTGCCGGCACGACAGGGGGGGGGCTGGTAGGGAAAGGGGGTTGGGGGAGAGTAACGGTAGGGGCCCCAGTACACTGCTTTGCCCTGGGGCCCACAATGCTGTAAATACGGCCCTGGTCAGACAGTAGCTTTACCAGCTGCGCCACTGTGCTGTACCCTCATTTGAAAAAATATGGAAACTAATTTTCAGATGGGTTCAATGTTAATAGTTTTTCTTTCAAATCCCAGCTGTGAAAGCCTTTGTCCAATGGGTTTGAAGGTATCATTGGACTCAAGACTGTAGAGAGTCAGTGAGAAAAACCTACCACACTGAATGCACTCTTTTACATGTACAATATGATACAATACGATAGAACTATTTATCCCAGGAGGGAAATTGGTCTGCCAACAGTCATAAAACACAACATGAAACATGAAGTTAAAGTGATGAGTGGAAAGTTCAGGATTGGGGACGTGCAAAGATTGGGGATGGGGAGGGGAGTCAGTCTAACCCAGGACAGAAGGGAGAGGAGTTGTACAGTTTGATAGCCACAGGGGAAAAGGAGTTATATCTGAAGTCCGAGGTGTAGATGGTGAACAGGAAGGGAGAGAGGTCCGTCCTCTGTGGGGCCCCTGTGTTGCTCACCACCATGTCCGAGACACAGTTCTGTAGCCTGACATATTGTGGTCATCCAGTCAGGTAGTTGGTGATCCAGGGCACCAATGCAGCATCCACCCGCATCTTCGTCAGTTTGCTCCCAAGCAGTGCAGGCTGGATGGTGTTAAAAGCACTGGAGAAAAACATGACTCTCACAGTGCTTCCCAATAGACAATAGACAATAGACAATACGTGCAGGGGAGGCCATTCGGCCCTTCGAGCCAGCACCGCCATTCAATGTGATCATGGCTGATCATTCTCAATCAGTACCCCGTTCCTGCCTTCTCCCCATACCCCCTGGCTCCGCTATCCTTAAGAGCTCTATCAAGCTCTCTCTTGAATGCATTCAGAGAATTGGCCTCCACTGCCTTCAAAGGCAGAGAATTCCACAGATTCACAACTCTCTGACTGAAAAAGTTTTTCCTCATCTCAGTTCTAAATGGTCTACCCCTTATTCTTAAACTGTGGCCCCTTGTTCCCGGCTTATCCAGGTGAGCATAGGAATGATGGAGCAGGTGGATGAAGGAGTATTCAACACCCATCTTTGTTTGGTAAGCAAACTGCAGGGTAGGGTTTAACCAGGGGTCGCAGGTATGTGAGCACCAGTCCCTCCAGGGACTTCATGATGTGTGAAGTCAGCGCCAGCAGTCTGTAGTCAATGGAGGAGCTGGGGCACGTCCTCTTTGGTACGGGAACCAGGCAGGATATCTTCCACACAACACAAACCCTCTCCAGGCTCAGGTTCAGGTTGAAGATATGCTGGAGTACTGTGCACAACTGTCTGGCACACACCCTGAGTACCCTAGGGCTGACACCATCCGGACCCATGGCTTTGCCTGGGAAAGTGCTTAGCTCTTTCCTCACCTGCTAGAACAAGGAACTGCAGATGCTGGTTTATAAACCTTTTCATGTTGGGCAAAATCATGGGAGTACTTATCCATCTGAAATAATTATTCTGTTACCAATGAAGCACATGTGCATTCTTTGAGATAAATACAGCATTTTGCACCTTTAAACCACCTGTCATTTTAGTTTGAAATGACCAGAATGAAGAAGGGTCTCGACCCGGATCGTCATCCATTCCTTCTCTCTAGAGATGCTGCCTGTCCCGCTGAGTTACTCCATCATTTTGTGTCTACCTTCAAGTCATTTTAGTTAATTATCTGACCATTGCAATTGTACAATAACACATCAAAGATAATTAAAATGTTCAATCAAACAACGTTCATTTGGATGACTCGTACTACTTTTGGTTTTATGTACATGAACATCATCAAGGAAAATATGCACCAATCAATTTGCCAACATAGATGAACACTAAAACCTGCCCAGCAATGATTTTCACCTCATCTTAACTGATTTAGACTTGTTCTTTCAGATAACAAGTTGCAAATAGCAGCTGATGAAATCATGGAAAGTATTCCAGTGTTAAGGAATCTATATACTAAAACTGTTGTTTGTTTGTTTATTCTTGAACAACACCCAAAACTGTACACGATGGCGTGACAATTTTAGGCCCACCTTACTCACTGTCGTCCCTTTGGTGCTAATGGAAGAAGTTTCATTGAAGTCGGTGTTATATTTTTTAAGTTATTCACATTTTAAAGTTTAAATCTATCACCTAGGGAGGGAGGGGGGGGGAGGGAGGGAGGGAGGGAGGGGGGGGGGGGAGGGAGGGAGGGGGAGGAGGGAAGATAAGGGGGGAAAGGGGAGGGGGTAAGGAGGAAAGGATGCTGCATCAATGCAGGAGAGGTTTGGGCCCAACAGGTCCACTTGGTCTAGTAGGTCTTAAATTTCACATGCAAGTGTCAATCAAAACTCCGACTGTGTATATTAGTTTCTTACAGAGAAAATGCTGTAAAAATAAACACATTTATTCTTGCGGTGTTTACCATTTTTGATGCAAACAGGTCACTGCTTCAATGTAGCTATTTAGAGCATGCAAAAGTTATGGATAACACTGCTGCAGTTCTGCCCAGAGACAGTCTTAACAATCGACGCAGTGGCACAGCGGTAGAGTTGCTGCCTCACAGCACAGAGACCCGGGTTCGATCCTGACGACGGGTGTTGTCTGTATGGAATTTGCACGGAATTTTTACGTTCCCCTGTGACTGCGTGGGTTTTCTCCGGGTGCTCTGGTTTCCTCCTACATTTCAAAGACCGCAGGCTTGTATGTCAATTGACTTCTGTAAATTGTCTCTAGTGTGTAGGATAGAACTAGTGTACAGGTGATCGCTGGTCAGCACCGAAGCAGTGGGCGAAAGGGCCTGTTTTCAAACTGTATCTCTAAAACTAAGAAACTAAACTGTTAATGTAGGCCACATATATTGTGGCACCTGTTCGGTACTAACGCTTAACTAACTTGGAAAAATATGGTATAACCAAAATAATTTTTGGAATTTCCACCAACAGAGGGTGCTATGGCATAGAGTAAATTCATCTGAATATGGCATGTTAAGTTATTATTTTTATGATTGTTGCCTTGAATGTGAGCAAAGGTTGATGAAGGAATTACTCTATCCTATCTTGACCTTCATTTTAACTACTAAAAATGTTGCCCATCATTGTACCCTTCTTCCTCAAATCATTTGATTAGACTTCAGTGGAAACATCAAAAAATCAATAATTTTATTCTTTCAGATCGTGTTTTCTCTTCTCTCCATGTAGGGTTTTTTTAAAGCATTTTTCTTCTCTCCTGCATTTATTGATGAGTTGCTTTAGTTATAAAGTTAAATAGTTGTTCCACAGACCTTTTCCAAAAATAACTAGTTTTTGCAGCCACACTTAGTCTCGACTTGCAGCTTGCACATCAGATGTTTTTTGAAAACAATGATTTGCTGGACACTGAGCAATTTTATCCTCCAAGCCAAAAGTCAGCACCAAGCAGTGTTTTGCAATTCAGTCGAGTCAAATATCTTATTTCCGATGGTTGAAATAGTCGTACGTAAACACAGCAGCATAGGAAGATGCTTCTTTCCCGTTTATGTTTCGTTTGGCCACACCTTTTTTGCTCCAGAAGTCACTGATCACACACAAGGCACATTATTTTAGCAAAGTTCATTTGGTTTGAATGCATCTATGATATTAGACAATGGACAATAGGTGCAGGAGTAGGCCATTCAGCCCTTCGATCCAGCACCGCCATTTAATGTGATCATGGCTGATCATTCTCAATCAGTACCCCGTTCCTGCCTTCTCCCCATACCCCCTGACTCCACTATCTTTAAGAGCTCTATCTAGCTCTCTCTTGAAAGCATCCAGAGAATTGGCCTCCACTGCCTTCTGAGGCAGAGAATTCCACAGATTTACAACTCTCTGACTGAAAAAGTTTTTCCTCATCTGCTCTTGAGCTCTACCGTTATATATTGTATGTTCTATGTGACATGCATATCTTGTTCATGCATTACTCAATGCATCATTCACTACGCATGTTAAACTTGGCATTTGTGTTGAAGCTTCAGCAGAAAACATAACTGCAACCACCTCGAGTTATGTTAGTGGATGGGGCAATAATATGTATCTTCTATGTATCTTCTATTTGAATTAGTCACTGCAAAAGATTAGTCACAAAACAAAAGCTGTGCTTTTGTAATTTCAGTTCATCACCTGCAATTGTGAACATTGGCAAAGGGCCCTTACAACTTGATTTATTCACAAAATGCTGGAGTAACTCAGCAGGTCAGGCAGCATCTCGGGAGAGAACGAATGGGTGACGTTTCGGGTCGAGACCCTTCTACAAAGCCCTTACAACTTGCTTTGTTTTCATTTAGGTTTCATTAATCCATCAATTTTCTTTCGGTACCAGAAAGGATGAGTAATCACAAACATTAATAATAACTGCAGCAATGCGTTGTTCGTTTCAGTATACGACTGGAAGGCTTCAACTCTACAATGTATATCGATTCCATAGCCAAGTGTGCCAATATGTATAACAGTAAGGACACCTGGCCCCAATTGTGTGTTTGTCTATCTACTGCTGAAACCACAATCCTTGACTGTGTTGCTTCAGAATGAGTATTTTCATGATTTTTGGTCTATCCTCCCCTCCTAAAACTTGTATAAACTTGTTCATTCAAATCTCTGCCTCTCATGCACTATCCGCACCTTTTATTCCATTATTCTTGACCAATGATCAGGGCACCCAGCCAGCAACAGCCCAACTTAAAAATCTCCATTCTGGTCTTCAAACATCTTCAGGATCAGGAGTGAGGCCACGGTGGCGCAGCAGTAGAGTTACTGCCTTACAGCGCTTGCAGCACCAGAGACCCGGGTTGGATCCTGTGTGTACGTAGGATAGTGTTAATGTGTGGGGATTGTTGGTCGGTGCGGACTTAGTGGGCCGAAGGGCCTGTTTCCTAACTGTATCTCTAAACTAAAACTGTACTAAACCTCATCATTCCCCAAATCTGTACCTTCATCCTGCTGTCCATTTTTATGACTGTTGTGAACTTAATTTCCATCCTCTTGCACATCCCTATTATTGTTTTGTCTTCCCGCTGTCTTCATCTATCATGGTCCCAATCTCTGGAATTCCATCTCCAAACCTCCATGGCTTTGCTTCTTTTTCGCCGAGAGAACAATGTCGGCGCTCTATACATGGCAACTCTTTACATACTTTGGGTATGGTATGCAAAACAAAGAATTTCACTGTGACATGTCATATGTGATAATACAGTATCAATCAATCAATCAATCAATCAAGGGAGTCTGCAGAAGGTCCTGACCCAAAACACCCCTCGTCCTTTTTCTCCAGAGACGCTGTCTGACCCGCTGAATTACTCCAGCACTTTGTGTCCATCCCACTAACTAAGACTTGAGGACATTTGTTGCATTAAGGATGTGAAGGTGATGCAAATTTTGCTGCATGTAATTTTCTAGAAAACATCAGATAAACAATTACATACAAACAATCAATGGCAACAGATGCCAAACATTGGTGTTCCTGCTCTACAAAGGCCTCTTCCCACACATTCACTCTTCTGATTGTGCAATGATATCTCTGTTGATACTTTATTTTCAAATTAGTTTCAAACCATCCCCGATGTCAGTGCTGCCTACTCTAGTTGTTCCATTCATAAGTGTGTTTCACATGCATCCAACTCTCTAAATTCCTCTTGAATGTTTTAGTAATCTATCCTAGGTATCACAAAATGCTGGAATAACTCAGCAGGTCAGGCAGCATCTAGGAGAGAGGGAATGGGTGACGTTTTGGGTCGAGACCCTTCTTCAGACTGATGTCAGGGGGGCGGGACAAAGAAAGGATAGAGGTGGAAACAGGAAGACAGTGGGAGAACTTGGAAGGGGGAGGGGAAGAGAGGGATAAAGGAACTATCTAAAGTTGGAGAAGTCAATGTTCATACCTGTGGGCTGCAAGCTGCCCAAGCGAAATATGAGGTGCTGTTCCTCCAATTTCCAGTGGGCCTCACTATGGCACTGGAGGAGGCCCATGACAGAAAGGTCAGACTGGGAGTGGGAGGGGGAGTTGAAGTGCTCAGCCACCGGGAGATCAGGTTGGTTAAGGCGGACTGAGTAATCTATCCTATATTTATCCAATATTTATGGGCTTTTTCATCTGGACTCGTCAACATATATCGACCATCATTATCATTGTCAACTTCAATAAACCTTGTCATCCAACCAATGGGTTAATCTTTGTTTGCTTAAAGCACTTTAGGCCACCATCAAAGATGAGTCTCACCCCAGTCACCCTCTTCTCCCCTCTTCCATCAGGCAAGAAGTGCAGAAGTGTGAAAACACACACCTGCAGATTTAGGGACAGTTTCCACCCAACTGTCATCAGGCAACTGAACCATCCTATCAACAACTAATGAGCAGTCCTGACCAACATCTACATAATTGGAGACCCTTGGACTATCTGTAATCGGAATTCACTGGACATTATCTCACACTAAATGTTATTCCCTTTATCCTGTAACTGTATACTCCGGACGGCTCGATTGTAATCATGTATGATCTTTCCGCTAACTTGATAGCATGCAACAAAAAGCTTTTCAATGCACCTCAGTACACGTGACAAAAACTAAACTAAATACTACATTTCTTTGCTCAGTAGCATCTCGTTAATAAAATTGCAAGTAACACTGCCTACTTTTGCAATATAAATTTTATAAAGCATATTTGATAAATATGGCGTGTGCATAAATGTGTAAACATGCGTGTGAGGGAAGTGGATTTCTGGTAATACACCTTTTGTTGGCTTTGCTTTATCTAAACAGTGAATAAGCCATTGCGCAGAGGGAGAAAGGAGTGTGTACATGGCTCAGGCTACAGGATCACCAATATACCATAATCACAGCAAACAGAAAATGAGAGGTCAATCCTTCTTTCCTACAAGATTGCAGCCTTCCCAAATCCCCTTGCTCAATAATATCTCATAACCACCTAAACGTCTGACAGAAGTCCACAATCTATTCAAACATTTGTTTATTATAGAGGGCAGGAGAAAGTTGTAATAGCATTTTACACCAGACCCATGTTCTCCAAATATTCGTTACGTTCTTATTAATGAATTTTAGTTGTCGATCAGACGGTTCTACCTTCATTGCTCTCGTACTCCTTTAACCTTTTAACTTGGTTATTGTCCAACAGTAGCATTCTTCAAAGTCCAAAGATAACCCAATGATGTCTACGACTCAAGTGTCTTTGGCAGTTTGTTTTTGGCTTAAGATTCCAGCATCTACAGATTTTTTTGGCTCGATAAACTGAATCTCTGAGATTTTTCTGTCAACAACAAAGTGCAGGTAAGCATATCTAGTACACTTCGAGCTGCATTTATCAACAATTTGTTTCACAGCAGGTTGGTAGGTTCATTGGCATCTGCAAATTGTACCTAGTGTGCAGAAAGAGTCTTTTACTGTCAGATGTCCTAGATAGAACGATGACATTCTCACTTGCAGCAGTATAATACAACAGAATATGTAAACATAGTACACTGTAAACAATATAATAAATGAGAAAAAAGTTCAGTGTGTGTATATATACACACTCACACACACTTATATATATATACCGATCAGCCAAAACATTATGACCACCTGCCTAATATGCTGTTGGTCCTCCGTGTGCCGCCAAAACAGCGCTGACCTGCTGAGGCATGGACTCTACAAGCCCCCTGAAGGTGTCCTGTGGTATCTGGCACCAAAACATTAGCAGCAGATTCTTCAAGTCCTGTAAGTTGCGAGGTGGAGCCGCCGTGGATCGGACTTGTCGATCCAGCACATCCCACAGATGCTCAATCGGATTGAGATCTGGAGAATTTGGAGGCCAGGGCAACACCATGAACACTTCATCATGTTCCTCAAACCATTCCCGAACAATGTGTGCAGTGTGTGGCAAGGCGCATTATCCTGCTGAAAGAGGCCACTGCCATCAGGGAATATCATTGCCATGAAGGGGTGTACCTGGTCTGCAACGATGTTTAGGTAGGTGACACGTGTCAAGTTGGCGTCCACATGAATGGCCGGACCCAGGGTTTCCCAGCAGAACATTGCCCAGAGCATCACACTCCCTCCACCGGCTTATCATCTTCCCTCAGTCGGTTCGGACCAGACAGGATAGCCTTCGTTGCCCTCACTCATCGATGAGCCTTGGGCGCCCATCACCTTGTCGCCGGTTTGTGGTTTGTCCCTCCTCGGAACACTGTCGGTAGGTACTCACCACTGCTGACAGGGAGCTCCCCACAACCCTTACCATTTCAGAGATGCTCTCACCCAGTCGTCTGGCCATAACAATTTGGCCCTTGTCAAAGTCGCTCAGGTCTTTACTCCTGCCCATTTCTCCTGCATCCAACACACCAACTTCAAGAACTGACTGTTCACTTGCTGCCTAATATATCCCACCCCTTGACAGGTGCCATTGTAACAAGATAACCAATGTTATTCTCTTCACCTGTCATAATGTTTTGGCTGATTTTTGTATATACACCTGAACCTGGACGTTACAGTTTTCAGGCTCCTGTACCTTCTTTCCGATGGCAGGGGTGAAATGAATATGTGTTTGGGATGATGCTGGCTGCCTTTTTGAGGCAGCGACTCCGATAAATCCCTTCGATGGTGGAGGGGTCAGAACCCGTGATGGACTGCCGTGATGCAACCAATCAATATGCTCTCTGTACACCTATATAGAACTAATGTATGGTTCATCGCTGAAGGGCCTGTCTCCACATTGTATCTCTAAGACTACAACTAAAACTAATTTTAGGGTGGAACAGTCGCATAGCAGTAGAGTTACTGCCAAACAGAACCAGAGTGCTGTCTCTCCGGAGTTTGTACATTCTCCACGTGAAGGCTTGGATGTTCCCCGGTTTTCCCCGAAGAGTGATTTTGAAAAAATCATTTGAGGTGTAACACAGGCAATACTATTTTGTCTACATATCAACTATCTTTACCCATTAAACAGTCACTGGATTCCACAAAAGTATCTCACTGGAGATTTGAGAGAAGCCATGGAGTTGCTCCATGTTTTCGTCATTGTTTGCTTCGAATTGAAGGCAAAACATTTGAACAGTCTTAATTGTTTTAATTAATGGTGAGATCCTCAGATCATTAATATTACAAGCAAATGTAATTTGAGAGTTTCAGTCACATTATGTTTTTTATTAGCAATTCTGCTAAGACATGTTAGAAGTCACACTTGTTATCTGATGGTTAAATATGAAAAATAATGGTTAGTTGGGAGCTACTATGAACTGAGTACTTTATCTTATATTATGTTTCCAAATACACAGGACAAGATGTTAGAAATCCAAAGTGCCAAATGTCAACTTGCTCCCGGTGGTGATGGGAGGCTTATGCACTCACCTATGCTCCTCCAATGTTGAATTAAATTGAATAAATTTTATTAGCCAAGTATGTACACATACAAGGAATTTGCCTTGGTGCTTTGCTCGCAAGTAACAACACGATATACAGTAAACAATTAAGAATAAAACATTATGATTTAAACATGTGAAGAATTGAATAAAATACCAGAGCAAAAGGAGGCTACAGACTTTTGGTTGTTGAGTAGAGCTACTGCTCGTGGAAAAAAAACTGTTTTTATGTCTGGCTGTGGCGGCTTTGACAGTCTGGAGTCGCCTTGCAGAGGGAAGTGCTTCAAAGAGTTTGTGGCCAGGGTGAGAGGGGTCAGAGATGATCTTACCCGCTCGCTTCCTGGCCCTTGCAGTGTACAATTTGTCGATGGGGGGAAGGTTGCAGCCAACTACCTTCTTGGCTGATCGAACATTGCTCTGCAGCCTCCAGATGCAGCCAACCCAGACTGTGATGGAGAAGGTGAGGACAGACTCTATAATGGCAGTATAAAACTGAACCATCATTGCCTGTGGCAGATTGTGTTTTCTCAGCTGCCGCAGGAAGTACATCCTCTGTTGGGCCTTTTTGACTGTGGAGTCGATGGTGGCCTTCCATTTAAGGTCCCGGGAGATGATGGTTCCAAGGACTCCACAGATGTGACTGTGGTGTTGTTGATGGTGAGTGGGGGGAGGGGAGGGGGAGCTATCCTAAAGAGCTATGGAAGCACATTGCTCAAGCTATTTATAAAAATGTCATGCGAACTGAGATGAGATTATAAATTTGAACTCACTGCAGGTAGTCAACTTCTTATATTGCAAATAGCTAAGTCCGTGGAGAGGTTTCCGCAAAATTTATTTGGAGATAATAGCCATCTCAATATGGGTGCTGTACCATCATGCTTTTGTAATACAGGCAACATAATATCTACAATGACACAGTGACATTTACTGAGCGGCAATACATGCCACAGTACTTCACTTTTATGAGGAATACAATATAAACAAAGGATCTACTGATCTGGGTAAACTACTGTATGATTCATGCAGACCAAATGCTTTACAAGATGTACTTCATCATAAGCTTCCTTAACATTCGACCAATCGTAAACTTTCAGAAGTACAGCTCAATACAAAATAGATGTGCTTTAAGTAGATGAGAAAAGATGATGCCTGATGTAATATGCTGTAAGCATATTTATTGGATTGGCAAAGAATGCTTACTTCGCACAAAGGTGCCATTTAACTCACCTTTATCAAATATCACATGTCTGATTTGAGCTTTATTGAGAATTCTATATATTGTATGAACTTAATGTTGTGTGCAAATGAACTAATCAGCATAATTAATTCTAACAATCATTATGCACATGAACAGCTTAGTTTTTGCAAGGTTAAAATTTTTTACAAGATTTGAAGCATTGAAATACGAGGAATTAAATTTTCTACTTGATGAGCTACGCATTCGTGTCAATTGTACACTTGGCAACAATGGAAAAAAGAATACCGATCGCCGTATTATATTTCCCGAGGAAATTGAATTTAGATGTCTTTGTTTCCTTCACGAAAGGGATTGTGCTGAATCTATGAACGGGGATGCAATGAATGCCTTAATGTTGTGGTTTTTGAGCAGCAAACCTGGTTAGGAACAACCCAAGAATATTTAGCTACAGTATCAGCACTTCAGTATTGGATAATATGTACAGCTGCAGCACTTCTAATCCCATAAAGGAACTAATCAAATTGAGCAAGTGTTCTTCTTCAGTGATGAACACTTAGAATTGAGCGATAATCTGTCTTTCAAACTTCATAGTTTAGTGGTGGGGGGGGGGGGGGGGGGGGGTAGGGGGGGGGGAGGGGGAGAACAAACATTCCCGAGGACCTGTTGCTGAAAATATCTGTGTTGAAAATAATGAATGAGAGCAGGAAAGTTAATTTCAAAGAAGAAGCAAATCCATTGAGACTTCTCGTGTCACTGTTCATGCCACCTGCACAGCAGAATTTTTTATTGCAGCCGCAAGTTATTTTTTCTCATGCCAGAGAAAATTGCTCATATTGGGAAAAGGAAACGTGGAACCTACCTGATAATTGCATCTCTTTCTGCTCTCACTACTAAACTTTAAATATCCAAGGACTGAAGAAATACAAGAATAAGGCCAAATGGGCACTTGAGCTTACTCTACCATTCATTAAGGTCATGGTTGATCTGATCATGGCTTCAGCTCCACTTTCCTGCCTATTCCCTGGAACTCTGTAATTATGTATCTTCCTCTTGAATATATTGAGTCTCTTCCGCTCCTTGGGATAGAAAATTAAAAAAATTCAAAACCCACAGAGAGAAGAAATTCTTCCATATGGACAACCTCTTATTCTGAAGCTATGTCCTCTAGTTCCAGAGTCCTGCCCAATTCCTCCAACCCTCTTTGGGAAACATCCATCTTACCAAACCCTTTCAGACCGCTATCTGTTTCAGTAAAGTCAAATCTCATTCCTTTAAATTCCAATGACCGTAAGGTCGACCTGGAGGAACAAGGAACTGCAGATGCTGGAATCAGGAGGAAAACACAAAGTGCTGGAGGAGCTCAGCGGGTCAGGAAGCATCTGTGAAGGGAAATGGTTAACGTTTTGGGTTAAACGGGGACCCCTTCTTCAGAAAGACTGTCGGGGAGAGAAAGCTGGAAAAGAGACGTGGGGGTGGGACAAAGCAGGGCAAGTGAGAGGTGGATATAGGTGAGGGAAGGGGAGTTGGGGGTGATTGCCAGATGGGTGGAGTGAGTGGCAAAGGCTAGAGACGAAAAGAAGACAAAAGGGTGTCAGATAAGGAGAAAAGAGGAGGAGTGAAAAGTAAAGCTGGAGGAAGACCGGCGGGAGGGGAAAGAGGGAGGACGAAAAGGAAATGTGGGACTCGGGGTGGGGTGATAAGTGGGGTGATGAGTGTACAAAGCAAGGGAACGGAGTGCGTACATGGTGGGGTGAATGGCTCGGGAAAGAGAGGGAGGTTGGGGAGAAATTGGAAAATTCATCGTTAGTACCATTAAGTGGGCTTCAAAAACAGAACATAAGGTGCTGTTCCACCAGTTTACACATGGCCTCACTTTGGCAATGAATGAGACCCAAGACAGAAAAGTTGGAATCTTCCCATTCCATACTGACCTTTCTGTCTGAGGCCCCTCCATTGCCAGAGTGATGCCACATGCAAACTGGAGGAACAGCACCTCACCTTCTACTTGGGTGGCATGAACACTGAATTCTTCAATTTGACTTAACATTGAATTTGACTTAACCCCTCCATCCTGGTGCACGCAGGTCCTAGTGCATCAGTCACTGAAAGGAAGCATGCAGGCACAGCATACAGTGAAGAAAGCCAATGGAATGTTGGCCTTCATAACAAGTAGAGTTGAGTATAGGAGCAAAGAGGTCCTTCTACAGTTGTACCGGGCCCTGGTGAGACCGCACCTGGAGTACTGTGTGCAGTTTTGGTCTCCAAATTTGAGGAAGGATATTCTTGCTATTGAGAGCGTGCAGCGTAGGTTCACTAGGTTAATTCCCGGAATGGCAGGACTGTCGTATGATGAAAGGCTGGAGCAATTAGGCTTGTATACACTGGAATTTAGAAGGATGAGGGGGGATCTTATTGAAACATATAAGATAATTAGGGGATTGGACACATTAGAGGCAGGAAACATGTTCCCAATGTTGGGGGAGTCCAGAACAAGGGGCCACAGTTTAAGAATAAGGGGTAGGCCATTTAGAACGGAGATGAGGAAGAACTTTTTCAGTCAGAGAGTGGTGAAGGTGTGGAATTCTCTGCCTCAGAAGGCAGTGGAGGCCAGTTCATTGGATGCTTTCAAGAGAGAGCTGGATAGAGCTCTTAAGGATAGCGGAGTGAGGGGGTATGGGGAGAAGGCAGGAACGGGGTACTGATTGAGAGTGATCAGCCATGATCGCATTGAATGGCGGTGCTGGCTCGAATGACTGAATGGCCTACTCCTGCACCTATTGTCTATTGTCTATTGTCTAACATCTTCCCCTACCCCTCCATCCTGGTGCACACACGTCTCTCCCATTCTTCCACGCTTGCTCTTTGCACAGAATTATGTTGCCTCTGTTTAGTCACATTTTGTTTTCTAAATGACCTCACACTACTTCCTCAATGATGGATTCCAGCATTTTCCCAATGACAGATGCAAATCCCTTCTACCCAATAATTTGTGAAGATCTTTGAGGCCATTTTGTTACTTCTTGAAATATTCATACAAATCGGGCAGATTAATTTTGGAGGAGACTCTCAAACATAAAGAATCATTAGCATCATCCAGTCAAGTTATATTTAAAGTAAAAATGAAAATCATCATCCTTGTACTATGACAGAAAATGTCTAGTTACAATGACTTCCTGCTTAAAAAATACTGAGCAAAATGTTTTCGCTCAGAGAAGGATTAACTTTGTTGAATAATGAAGGTAAGAGTATTTGTTCGGCAGACTAAAAGTATATTCTTAATTTTAATAGACTAGTTTAGTTTAGTTTAGTTTCGTTTATTATCAGGTGTTCCCGTGAAAAGCTTTTGTTGTTTGTGAACTCGTTTGAATTTGGCCCTTCAATTGAATCCTCAGTTCCTTTTCATTCAGAAAATAGCTTTGTGCCCAATGGTGACACCAAGCTTCAAAAAGCTTCCAATTGCCTTGTACCATCTGAAATTCAGATGGGATATTCAAATCAACTTAGGAGGCAGCGAACAGTGACAAAGGACTCGTTCCCCATTTGTGTGAAGATTTATGCCGGTGAAAAAGAAGATAATTGACTTGGCATAACCCAGCTGTGGTCCCACTCCTTGGTTCTGTGCTCATTAACCTGAGCTCAGATTAATGACAAAAAAAATCAATACTCACTGGAGTTCGTTTGTTAGTCACTTAAGTGCTTTCCCTATTGTAATGATAAAGGGACAGGAGGAGAGGTGGGCTCTGCAGCCTTGTGAAGGGTGCGTGGGAAGTGCTCACATCAGCTAATATTCGAAGGGAGAAACAAAATGCTGGAGTAACTCAGCGGGCCAGACAGCAGCTCAGGAGAGAAGGAATGGGTGACGTTTCAGGTCGAGACCCTTCTTCACTGATGTCTAATATTCAGGTCAGTGGATATTCAGTTCAGTGGATTAGAGAGCTGCCATTGGCTTCACGCAGGGGCAGGTGATGCAGCTGCATCTGCTGGCAACAGAACCAATGAACCAACGTTGAAGGGACATAAACCCAGTTAAAGGACTGGAAACAGAATATTTGCAAACGTTTTCAGGAGCATATCAGACAAAAACAAAAATGCATCATAAAGTTACATTTAAGGGTTAACGTTTTCACACAGAGGGTGGTGGGTGCATGGAACGAGCTGCCAGAGGAGGTAGTTGAGGCAGGGACTATAGGAACGTTTAAGAAACAATTAGACAGGTACATGGATAGGACAGATTTAGAGGGATATGGGCTAAACGCAGGCAGGTGGGAGTAGTGTAGATGGGACATATTGGTCGGTGTGGGCAGGTTGGGCCGAAAGGTCTGTTTCACTGTATGACTCTACGACCAGCATGGTGGTGCAGCGGAAGAGTTGCTCACATACTGCGGCCCCCAGAGCCTTGGGTTTGATCCTCACTATTGGTGCTGTCTGTCCAGGAGTTTTGCGTTCTCCCCGTGACCTGCGTGGGTTTTCTCCAGGTGTTCGGTTTCCCCCCGCACTCCAAAAACGTGCAGGTTTGTAGGTTCAATTAACCTACAAACCTGCTTCGGTAAAAATGTAAAATTTTCCCTCGTGTATAGGAAAGTGCAAGTGTATGAGGTGACCGCTGGTCGGCACGGACCCGGTGGGCCAAAGGGTCTGTTCCAATACTGTATCACTAAAATTATATGTTCAATGACAAGAAAGGTTTCTGATTTTATAGTCACTGCTGATCAATGTGATATAAAACAAACTTTCACTGATTCCATGCCTTGCTCTTATTTTTTAGGTAAATCATGACTACCCCCTCCTCCTCTCACACCCTTGAGCACCCAGCCCCTGTGCTCCAATCTGTCTTTCTCCACAGACCAGGTGAGAAATGAGCTCAGGAAGATCAATGCGAGGAAGGCGGCTGGTCCGGACGGCATCAGCTCGAGGCTCCTCAAGTCCTGTGCAGACCAGCTGTGCGGAATAGTGGAGCATGTCTTCAATCTGAGCCTGAAACTGGGGAGACTTCCACAGCTGTGGAAAACATCCTGCGTGGTACCGGTACCAAAGACGCCGCACGCGAAGGAACTCAACAGCTACAGGCTGGTGGTACTGACATCGCACCTGATGAAGACACTGGAGCGTCTGGTCCTCGCCCATCTCCGCCCCCTGGTGAGACCATCAATGGGTCCGCTGCAGTTCGCCTACCAGACTCGCATCGGGGTGGAGGACGCCATCATCTACCTATGGAACAGTCTTTCACACCTGGAGAAGCTGGATAGCACTGCGAGAATCATGTTCTTTGATTTCTCCAGTGCATTCAACACCATCCAGCCGGGGCTTCTGGGGGGCAAGCTGGAGCACACAGGAGTGGATCACCACCTCACATCCTGGATTCTGGACTACCTCACCAACCGACCACAGTATGTGAGGACAAAGGACCTGGTCTCAGACAGGGTGGTCTACAGCACTGGGATTCCGCAGGGAACAGTGCTAGCTCCATTTTTGTTCACCCTGTACACTGCGGACTTCAGGCACAGCTCTGCAAACTCCTATCTACAGAAGTTCTCTGACGACTCTGCCATCGTCGGCCTCATCACGGGCGACGAGGACAGGGCATACAGAGAACTGATCAAGGAGTTTGTGGACTGGTGCCAGCGGAACTGTCTCCGGATCAACGCGGGGAAAAACAGGGAGATGGTGGTAGATTTCCGCAGGCGCAGCCAGGTCCCCCCGACACCGGTGAACATCTAGGGAATGGACATCAAGAGGGTGGATTCTTATAAGTACCTGGGTGTCTACCTTAACAATAAACTGGGCTGGACTGAAAACACCGATGCGCTATACAGAAAGGGCCAGAGCAGACTTTATCTGCTCAGGAGACTCAGGTCCTTTGGAGTGCAGGGGGCACTCCTAAGGACCTTCTACAACACAGTCGTTGCATCGGCCATCTTCTATGGAGTGGTCTGCTGGAGCAGCAGCATCTCTGCGGCGGAAGGGAAGAGACTCGACAAGCTGGTCAGGAAGGCCAGTTCTGTCCTGGGTTGCCCCCTCGACTCAGTGCAGGTGGTGGGAGAGAGGAGGATGATGGCAAAGCTAACATCGCTGCTGGACAACGACTCCCACCCCACGCAGGACACTGTCACTGCACTGAGTAGCTCCTTCAGTGACAGACTCCTTCACCTCAAGTGCGTGAAGGAGAGATATAGGAGGTCCTTCCTTCCTGCTGCTGTGAGACTGCACAACCAGCACTGCTCCCAGCAGACGAGTCAACAATAATAGCTAAGAATGCCAATAACAAATGACAATTTATGCATCTTTTATTTATAATGAATGATCTCTTGCTCTCTTGCTATCCACATTGCTGCTGGAACACTATAAATTTCCCCGGTGTGGGACGAATAAAGGAATATATTATTATTATTATACTAAAATGTAGGAAAATGTCATCTGGTCAAATAAGAGGCATTAGACCATAAGGCACAGAAGTAGAATTAGGCCATTAAGCCCCTTGAGTCTACTCCACCATTCAATCATGGCTGTCTATTTTTCCCTCTCAACCCCATTCTTCTGCCTTTTCCTCATAACCTTTGACATCCTTACTAATCAAGAACCTATCAAACACCGTTTTTGGAAGAAAAAAAACAATGTCTTGGCCTTCGCAGCCGTCTGTGGCTATGAATTCCACAGATTCATGAGTCTCTGGCTAAAGAAATTCCTCCTCATCTGCATTCTGGAACGTCCGTTTACTCTGAAGCTGTCCCCTCTGGTTCTCGACTCCAGAAACACCACTGTCGCATCTGCTTCCACTAATCAACCCCGCAGTTCATTCCTGGCACCCACCAGTTAAATGGAGGTGTGTGGGACAGTTTTATTTTGAGGGTGGAGGGTGCCGGGAACGCACTGCCAAGAGTGGTGGAAGCAAATAGTAGTGGTATTTAAGCTTTTAGATAGGCACGTGAAGTGTGTGGCACTGGCAAACTTTACGCATCCAACATGTCGAGTGATTTACAATTTTCTTTTTACGAATTAAGCAAGAGCAAAATTGACCAAACTATTTTGCAGGGTGGCTGACTGCCAGATTCCCAAATGACGAATAAGAGGAAACTGCAAATAATTGGGAAGGCGAGACAGTCAGAACCTTGTTCCCAGACTGGAAATGTCAAAGAGGGCATAGCTTTAAGATGCGAGGGTCAAAGTTTAAGGGAAATGTGCGGAGCATGTTTTGTTTTACACACAGGGGTTGGCGGGTGCCTGGAACCCGTTGCCAAGGGTGATGGTGGAGGCAGATACGGTGGTGGCATTTAAGAGGCTTTTAGATGCAGGGATTGGAGGGATATGGATCACATGCAGGTAGAGGAGATTATTTTATCTTGGCATCATGTTCAGCACAGACATGGTGGGCCGCAAAGCCAGTTTCTGTGCTGTACTGTTCTGTATTCTGTGTATAATCTATATACCAAAACTCTTGATTGTTTGTTTGTTCCAGAACTACAGCCAAAACGGTACACGATAGCGCGACAATTTTAGGCCCACCTTACTCACCGTCGTCCCTTTGGTGCTAATGGAAGGTTTCATTTAAATCGGTGTTATATTTTTAAAGTTATTCACATTTTAAAGTTTAAATCTATCTCCTAGGGAGGGAGGGAGGGGGGAGGGAGAGAGGGGTGGAGGGAGGGGGGAGGGGGAAGGGGAAGGGGGGAGGGAGGATGATGGGAGGAGAGGGAGGGGAGGGGGGGAGGAGAGGGTGCGGCACCAATGCACGAGAGGCCTGGGCCCAACAGGTCCACTTGGTCTAGTTGGTTTCTAAAAAGCAGTGGTACGCAAGATGTTCTTCAGTAATACAAGGTATAGCACTTGGAGTACAGCGTAAAGTCTTGGTTTCCTGATTAAGGCATGGTTAATATCAAAGAATGTTTGCTGGATTAATACCTAGAATGGAGGAAAGGATGGAAAGGCTTTTATCCACAGAAGCTTAGAAGAGTGTGGAGTTGATTAAAATATATAAAATCCTGAAGGGTTAAGTGGATGTGGAGAGAAGGTTTCCTTTTGTGGGAACTGAGGGATCACTGTTTGAAAATAATAGGGCAACCATTTAGGACAGAAATTAGGTAATTCTGTTTTCACTCAGAGACAAAAGTCTTATGAACTATTTTTCTCAAAGGCAATGGGAGCAATATTTGAATAACCTTAAAGCAGACACTGATCGATACATGCTAAGTCAGGAGTGGAAGGTTAGTGTGAGTAGGCAGGAATGCAAAGTTGAAGTAAGAGTCAGATAAACCAGGATATTAATAATGAGCAGAACAAGCTCGAGGGATCAGATGGGCTCCCCCGCTCCTGATTTATAATTCACACAATTTATAGTTCATGATTCTCGACAAATTGCTGGCATCCATTCAGAGGAAAACTATCTTTTTTTATTTCAAATACTATGCTTTTCCCTGCATTTTACAGTTAAGCAAAGCACCTTTCCAATTAACTTTTGCACATCTTCTACCCTGAATGACGATTCACTTCTTTCTTATCCCAGATCACCTTCCATTTAAATGATAACATCAAAAATAAAATTGTCAAACTAACTCAATTACAATTTAGTGGGTGAATTAGAAGTTCACAAGTTCACAAGTTATAGGAGTTGAATTAGGCCATTCGGCCCATCAAATCTACTCTGTCATTCAATCATGGCTGATCTCTGCATCCTAATCCCATTTTCCTGCCTTCTCCCCATAACCCTTGACACCCGTTCTAATCAAGAATTTGTCTTTCTCTGCCTTAAAAATATCCACTGACTTGGCCTCCACGGCCCTCTGCGGCAATGAGTTCCACAGATTAATGACCCATGACTAAAGAAGTTCCTCCTCACATCCTTTCTAAAAGAGTGCCCTTTGACTTACCTTTGCAACTCAATTTCACAGACAAATATGCATGTTTAATAAAGTTTTATATAGACTAATATAGACTTCATGGTCAGTGTTCTTTGGAAACACTGGGAGGCTTAATCAGCAAATAAATCTTTCTGTGTGGATTGTGATAGGTCAATGTCAGATGCACACAGGCTGAGCATTACATTTTGTGATTTTGGATATCTCAGTCTGGGTTAATTCATTATTTTTACCTTCAATGGCCATGAAGTGTGAATAAAACCTGTTTGTTTTCAGAATTCTAGACTAAGTTCTATCAGCAAAGTTCTGATATCAGTTTTACGCAAAGTGCCGGAGTAACCCAGCGGGCCAGGCAGCATCGCTGGAGGAAAAGGGTAGGGTGGGCTTTTGGGTCTGAAAACGGGTCCCGACCCGAAACATCATCCATCCTTTTTGTCCAGAGATGCTGCCTGACCCGCTGAGTTACTCCAGCACTTTGTGGCTATCTTCGGTATAAAGCAGCATCTGCAGTTCCTTTCTACACAAGAAGGTTTTACAGTTGTACCATACTTCACAGCATTTAGAATGTCCCTCGAACATGGTGATTATTTAGACATATTTCACACAGTTGAAGAGGCAATGATCTGCAGCCAAATCTAAGCAATATGCTGATAAAGATACATTTGGATGAGCTCCTGATAATGGTGTCTCAAGTTGTGTCTATTACATTTCAGTTCCAAACCAGATTTTGGTGAAATAGACAAAAAGCAGCTCTCTTTTCAAAACACTGGATTTGCTGCATGCAGGTAAGTTGGGCATAATTCGTGTTACGCATATGTTACATAAATCCTCAGGGATATATTTTGCCCACATTGAGTTAAGTGCAACAGTCTATAAGCCACAAATAATATGAATGAAATCACTCCCAGCCCTGACCTACAACTGTTGTATCAAAGAACCTGCTTCCCAATCTGTATAGCAAGAGATGTATTCATTCAGAGGCCAAGTTCAACCCAACCTTCAAAAGAAATTTGGCTAAAAACATGTCTGGCATTAGTTGGTTCTCAATGATATTCTGAATGAAAATGCATAAACAGTAGTAAATCAGACCTGGCTCAGAAATTACCTGAATGAGGTTCAATTTGCCTATCTACACAACAGGTCAACAAAAGCAGATCCCATCTCACTGGGTCTCCACTCTGCCCTGGACCATATGGATAACAGGAACACAAACATAAGGCGACTGTTGATCGAATACCTCTCGGCATTGAACTCAATGATCCCCTCCAAACTCATCATTCACACCTGGGTCTCCGTCCATCCATTTGCAACTGGATCATTGACTTCTTCGCTGGCAGGTCTGTGCAGGTTGGTAACATCTCCTCCTCACTGACCATCGACACAGATGCAACTCAAGGCTCTACACTATTTACTGCCACAATTGTATGGCTCAGCACATCCCCAATGCCATTTACACATTTGCTGATGACACCTCTATTGATGGTGGAATCAGGTGTGGGGGAAGATCGGGTATGCTAAGTCCGCATGTAGCAGAGAGATATAACATATAGTTCCACGGTTCTATCCATGTTCATTCCATGTCCCACAACTAAAACCTCTCTCTCAGCGTCATTTAAACCAAGGAACATATCAATTACTTCAGGAAAGGGAAGACAGGAGATCATCTATAGACGCACAAAATCTCTTGCCAAGAGTAGTGAAATCGAGGACCAAAAGACATTAATTTAAGGTGAGGGGGGAAAGATTTAATAAGAACCTGGGGGATAACATTTCATACATAGAGTGGTGGTGTATGGAACGAGCTGCCGGAGGAGGTAGTTGAGGCAGGTACTATCATAACATTCAAGAAAACATTACGCAGGTGCATGGATAGGACAGATTTAGAGGGATATGGGCCAAATGCAGGCAGGTGGGACTAGTGTAGATGTAATATGTTGGTCGGTGTGGGCAAGGTGGGCTGAAGGGCATGTTTCCAAGTTCTATCGCTCTATCACATTCATGTTTTCATTGGTGGAAAGTTAGCATCTTAAAATTCCTGGGTATTAACATCTCCAGTGATCTGTCCTGGGCTCAGCATATCCATGGAATCACGAAGCAGGTGTACCAATGCCTCTATTTTCATGGAAGTTTAAAGAAATTCGGAATACACCAACAAACTTTACAGATGCATTGCAGAAGGTTTCCTGGCAACCTGCGTTGTGACCTGGTACGGCAATTTCAACGCACAGGAACGCAAGAGGCAACAGAGAGTGGTGGACTCAGCCCAATCCATCAGAGGCACAGACCTCCCCAGTATTGAAAGCATCTGTATGAGGTGCCACCTCAAGACCACAGGATCTCCATCAACGGGGCCCTAGCCTCTTCTTAATGCTGCCATCAGGATGCAGGCCACTGTACAGGAGTACAGTGGTAAGGGAGCCTGAGAACCATTAAGTCCAGGTTCAAGAACAGCTTCTGCGCATCAACCATTAGTGGACAAGCCAAACCACAACCTTCCTCAGCATGGAGCCACTGCAGACTTTACATGACTATGGTTGCTCTTCATACTTTTGCTTTTGCTCCATCACAGTTTAGTTTATTTGTAATAACTGCTGATTTATTGTATCATATCATATATCATATCATATCATATCATATCATATCATATATCTACAGCCGGAAACAGGCCTTTTCGGCCCTCCAAGTCCGTGCCGCCCAGCGTTCCCCGCACATTAACACTATCCTACACCCACTAGGGACAATTTTTTTTAACATTTACCCAGCCAATTAACCTACATACCTGTACGTCTTTGGAGTGTGGGAGGAAACCGAAGATCTCGGAGAAAACCGAGATATCTGTATATCTGCTGTTGCATTCAATGTGCCTGAAAAGCTGTGGCAAGTAAGATTTCTTCTTGTTCCAGTTCATCTCAGGATTATACAACAAATAAATACGGTATTGTGAACGGCTGTAATGGAAGCTGGTTTCATGTCTTATTTGAAATGGCCCCATGAGGTATGAGAATGAACAACATCAACAGGGTTCCTGTGATAAATAGGCCCACAGGACTTTGGTGGTGCTGTTCCAGCGTATTTTCTGGATCTCAAAGTTTTACTCGTGTTATCCCAAAACCATTTTATTTCCGTTTTAAAAACACGTCACAGCAGAAAACACGTAACATTTTCTCATGGATCTGAAGAAATTTGAAGAGAAGAGGAAAATTAACTGCAATGAATTTAGGGAAAGTTCATAAATTTATACGTTCTAGGAGCAGAATTAGGCCATTTGGCCCATCGAGTCTACTCTGCCATTCAATCATGGCTGATCTATCTCTCCCTCTCAATCCCATTCTCCTGGCTTCTCCCCATAACCTCATAAGGAAAGTGTGGGACACAGAAACGGGTGAGTCTCACAGTCTGAAGTAGCGTCCCAACCTGAGGCGTCACTTATCCATGTTTTGCAGAGATGTACAAGCACCCTGGGATCCTGGCCTACACCTATACCACAAGTCTGGCTGCAAACCTACCCTCATTGCTGATCCTCTGGTTTTCCTGAACATGACTGTGACTTCAGGTGCACACCAGGACCACACTCCCAGAAGGATGAGGGGGGATCTCACTGAAAAGGACGTACATTTAGAAAGCAGATAAGGAGGAATTTATTTAGCCAGAGGGCTTATGGATCTGTAGAATTCATTGCCACCGACGGCTGTTGAAGCCAAGTCATTGGGTATTTAATAAAACAGAGATTGATAGGTTCTTGATTAGTAAGGGCGTCAAAGGTTATGGGGAGAAGGTGTTGAGGAAAAAAATAGATCAGCCAAGATTGAATGGCAGAGCAGACCGATGGGCTGGATGGCCTAATTCTGCTCCTGTGACTCATGAAATGACGAATTTATAAATACACAGTCAATCTCACTAATATGCCAATCTATGTTTAGTAGGTCTGCAAATAATGAGAATTTAATCTACCAAAGGGGAGCCAGACACTGAACCATTGGGATTTCTGAAGTTGGATAACGGATCATTGGAATTTTACTATAGTTACTACAGTTAAGGATAAATCTTTTCACATTTTAAATGATTTTACGTGTTCTAAGAAGCATACTAACAGGACTGACAAGAGTATGGCAAGAGTATGCCAAGAGTTTTATTGTACAATTGCAATATTTAAAACACATTTCCAGTTTTATTTTATTTAATTTGGTGGTAATAAGGGAAATGTAAACCTTCAGAGGCCAAGTAATTATTGCTTCAAAGTATTCTGTCAATTGATAAAAGTGTTGTCATGGTTCCGTTGAGGTCAGAGCAGATACATTAGCTGAATGTGACTGAGGAAGATTAATCAGCTCATGGGAAAGGGCTGAGTTATCATTCTTAACACCATTCTCCGCATCACAGCAAAAAAGAAGACATTCTATAAGACGTTGGTGAGGCCGCATTTAGATTATTGTGTTCAGTTCTGGGCAAGATATTGTCAAGCTTGAAAGGGTTCAGAGAAGATTTACAAGGATGTTGTCAGGACTAGAGTGTCTGAGCTGTAGGGAGAGGTTGAGCAGGCAGGGTCTCTATTCCTTGGAGCGCAGGGAGAATAAGGGGTGATCTTATTGAGGGGTATACCAGAGGAATAGATCGAGTAGATGCACAGAATCTCTTGCCCAGAGTTGGGGAATCAAGGATCATAGGTTCAAGGTGAAGGGGAAAAGATTTAATAGGAATCTGAGGGGTAATTTCTTCCACACAAAGAGTGGTGGGTGTATGGAACATGCTACAAGAGGAGGTAGTTGAGGCTGGGATTATCCCAACGTTTAAGAAACAGTTAGACAGGTACATGGGTAGGACAATTTTGGAAGGATATGGACCAGGTGCAGACAGGTGGGACTAGTGCAGCAGGGACATGTTGGCTGGTGTGGGCAAGTTGGGCTGAAGGGCCTGTTTCCACACTGTATCACTCTATGACGCTATGACTCTAAATACGTTGCAACAAATTGGGAAGAGGTTGAATAGGTCAGATTGTTTATTTTGCAGGATGTTCATAAGTTCATAAATTGTAGGAACAGAATTGGGTTATTCGGCCCATCAAGTCTACTCCGCCATTCAATCAAGGCTGATCTATCTTTCCCACTCAAACCCAATCTCCTGCCTTCTCCCTATAACCCTTGATACCCCTATGAATGAAAAACCTATGAATCTCAACATTAAAAATATTCATTGACGTCCTCCACAACCTTGTGTGACAATGAATTCCATAGATTCACCAGCCTGTGACAAAATAAATTCCTCTTCATATTCTTTCTCCTCTCATTCTGAGGCTATGAGGATGTGATACACAGAAATATTTGTGTGCAAAAATGTTGCGCTAAAGTACTTAAAAAGGAATCAATTCTTGACAGGATCATTGTGAAGAATTGAAAGCCATATGTACTTCAAATGGGACACATAGAAATATTTGCCTTTATAACATAGCCTCAAACTGTAGACAATGCTAAAGAAAGTTTTAGACGACACGTCTAGTTTAAGACGAATCATTCTACTGAAGGATATTTGTCTTTCAAGTCTTGACAGTGATCCTGCCAAGAATTGATTTCTTTTTAAGTGCCTATTTTGAAATATAGTCCAGTCCGTCAATTAGGCAAATAATTCACTCCATGCAGTTATTGCTTAACAGACCGTTGTGAAAATGCATTTCACACAAAATAGTTTGCGTTGGCAAATTTGCAGAACATTTGTGACAAGAAAACAACCCATCGGGCCAAAAAGCTCATGAATTTTATGATATTTTTAACCGATACGTGTACATCGTCTTAAACTGCTATTGATCACAATTGCAATTCAGATATTATAAATCCCTTTCAAAATGATGCTGATTTTTATTTTATAATGATGTAGATAATGATATTGCACAACATATTTTGCGTAAAAGTGGAGTATTTTCAAGGCACAGGGAAATTTTCCAGAATTATTTCCAGAAATGTTCCATATTGCACAGATAATGTATGATGCAAAAATAATGCACATTAGAACAGATGCTTTGCAAAGCGATTTGACCAAAAGCTTCTTGCTTTTGCAAAATATACACTTCAATTTTAAATTAATATTGATTTGTCTTAAGAAAAATTTAAAGTTACCGCAATGCAACCTTTTGTACCGAGATTATGGAACAACATGGGTACGTTGGAAATTATTCAGAGCAGAAATGTGAATGAAGAACAGCAAAAATGATAAATGGTGAAAGGTTCTCAGGCTCCAAGTTGTGATGAGGTATTCAGAGAATCAAGGAGTACAAAAATTGTGGGGCTTGGGGGGAAAAATACTGATCCGTACTGGAACTGCATCACTTCACTTTGTATATTAATGACAGGAGATAACACAATGGTGATTGTTTATACGTGTGTGTGTGTGTGTGTGTGTGTGTGTGTGTGTGTGTGTGTGTGTGTGTGTGTGTGTGTGTGTGTGTGTGTGTGTGTGTGTCCTCGTTTTATATTTGTTTTATATATATGTTTTATATATGTTATATAAATGTTATAAATATATTAAATCTATACATTTTTATATAGAGATTATAGATATATTATATATATATATATATATATATATATATATATATATATATATATATATATATATATATAAACAAACAAACAATAATAGGGCAAAGCCAAAAATAATGCCCTCGTCTATGTAGTTTGGAGCATATTTGGAAGTTTAATAGCCTGATGGTTGCAACTACAAACTCAAAAATGATGGTCACAAATCTCACAATTTTGCCATGCTGGGAGTCCTGGCCACAGTAAACCTGACAAGATTATTCAAGTTAGCCCTGTTCCAATGGGTTTAATGTTTCTCCCATTGCTTCCTCACCAACAGCATTACAAGCTGTTCATGAAGCCTTAACAGTGGAGGCTGGCTCATTGGCAGAAATTTATATTGCTTTATCTCAATTTTTATCAGTGCATTTCCTTGCTGTTCCATCTACTATCTTTGTTTTGCATAACTTTTCTTCCCAATTCATTTGATTGAAGCTAGCTTTGTCCCTGCTGGTATTGCATATGCAGCAACCAAACTGAATCCCTTTGTATGGTTTGATGAATGTTAATTGCTTAATGGTGCATGCAAAATAAATCAATAAATTTAGGTCTGGTAGCTGTGGCACAAACATTCCACAATTGCATTGCAAATCTATGATTTATTTCTTTTTTTAAATGCAATTTGAACATTTCCCAATATTTGGTTCACATTTGATCCAAAGTACTATTATTGTCAAAATTCAAAAACAATGTGATCATAATACATGGATGGCAATGTGGCGGCAGTGGTAGGATTGATGTCCTACAGCGCCAGAGACCCGGGTACGATCTTCACCACGGGTGCAGTATGGGTCGAGTTTATACGTTCTCCCTGTTCTCCAGGTACTACAGTTTCCTACCATGTTCCAAAGATGTGCAGGTTTGTCAGGAGGACATAGAGCTAGTCTACAGGTCTTTGTTAGCTGGCGTGGACTTGGTGTGCCAAATAGCCTGCCGCCTCGCTGTATTTTGAAACTAAACTAAAACTAATACATATGGTAATGTCAAGGTTGATGTGCCTCTACTATTCTTTGAAGTGGTAAATATATTTTACATTTTTGCTTTCAGATATGCACATGAATATGCGGACAATTTAAGATATCAGGATATCTTAAAGGATCGCAGGCAAGTAGAGGAGATTAGTTTAACGTTATGGGCCCAAAGGGCCGGTTTCGGTGCTATATTGTTCTATTTCCCAATTCAATGGCTGAGTCATGTCCCCAACAAAGCCTCCGAACAAATATAAATGTGAGAGATGTTGGCTCTGCAAACCAGCTCTGGTTGGAATTTATAAGCAGAAGCTGACAAGAAGCTGAGTAACACAGAGGCTAAATCGCACAGGGGATTTACTATTCACACTTGTGCAGATGTTGTGAATGATAATGAACAACAAAAATACAAAAAAATGGGCTGACTAACCAACTGCAAAATACACATGATTCTTTTAAACAATTTATTCCTGACATTTTGGGTGCTGAGACATTATAATTTAGGCAAATAAATGCGCAAAAACAATTTATAACACAACAGGCACTACATGCTGTGCTAAAGGTCACATCTGGCATTGTTTTGTTTATGGATGTGAACTTCAATTTGTACATGTAAACTAGACTCCGAAGAGTTGCTGTTTTAAATTACAAGTTCTAATGGAGCTAAATTTGCCCATTAAGATATTGTTCTGTTCCAACTTCTGTCAATTAAATAGCTATAAAAGTGGATCTTGGTTACACAGTAGGTTTGCACATTAACTTGCACCTCCAGGGCCAGGATTTGTACACAAGAGTCTAACAGGCAGAGAGAGGGTTGGGAAGAGACGTAGGACCAACTCATAAACCTTGAAAAATCTATTTTACTTCTTAGGCAGTCTCATGGGAATAACGCCCAACTCAACTTCACTTCTATGGCTTCGGAGGTGACTGATGAAGCCATTGTGAGATCCTCAGATCTTGCCACAGGTGGGACAGGAGATGCTTGTTGCTGTGGAGGTGGAGATAGGTAACCTGGGAGGTGGTTTGTCACATTGCCGAGAGTTCTAGCATCAGGCAGGCAAATGGTATGGACTCCCAACAATGACGACCAAGTGTACGTATTTAGAGCCTCGATGTGAAAGTGTTGGCCTGGGATATGACAAAGATAGACATAAAATACAGATGTAACTAAGTGAGACTGGCAGCATCTGGAGAAAATGGATCAGTGACATTTTGGGTCAGGACCCTTCTTCAGATTGATTGTAGGAAGGGGGGGGGGGAAATGGAAGAAAGAAGAGATTGGTAGACAAAGGTTAGAGATAGAAGCAATTATAAGCAGCAGATTGGAGATGGAAGCCCAAGAGAGATGCATAGTTGCAAACTGTGAATCTAGTAAAAGGACTTTGGTGGAGGAGTGGGGGAAAGTAAACTGGTGCAAGATCTGCCAGGGTTCAGGGGAAAGGAATAGGAGGGGGGGGGGGGGGGGAAGGTGTTTGTAGAAGCTACCTAAAATTGGAGAATTCAATGTTTTCAATGTTCAAACCATTGGTTTTTAAGCTACTCAAGCGGAATATAAGCGGCCATGTTCCTCCGGTTTGCATGAGCCCTCACTCTGGCAATGGGGGAGACCCTGGACAGAAAGGTTAGTATGGGAATTGAAAGGGAAGTTATAATGCTTGGCAACTGGGAGATCCCACAGGTCTTGGCGGACGGAACTCAAGTGCCCTACAATGACAGACCTGAATGGTACTATGTAATTATCAGCTGGAAATCCATTGGTAAGAGATCATCAGCACAAAGAATAAGATAATAGATATACTGTCTTAGAATAAAGCACAGTACATCATAGGAACAGCCCCTTCAGCCCACAATGCCCAAGCTAAACATGATGCCAAGTTAATCTAAGTCTTCTGGAAGAGCAAAGAGGCAGAGATCACAATCAATATGGGATGAGCTTTGCTGGACACAGCATGCTCTGGTTGTGAATGCATTCTCCGTAACTCTAAAAGCTATAAGTACGATCACGGAGGAGTTCTACACTGATCTTGAACAATTCCTGGTCTACTTACAAGAAGCAAAACCGAAGATATCCCCAGGCTACTTCTATGTAGCAAATTGTCTGCAGAAGAAATGTTTCATTAAAGCCTATGTGTGGTTTTCAAATCACCAGGGTACAGGTGAGATATTTACATACATAGTCAGTAATACCAATTTCGACACTGGGGAAGTCTTGAAATGATGGAGTCCATTCATCTATTAATAATCTCCATAATTTACACAGAAACATAGAAAATAGTTGCAGGAGTAGGCCATTCGGCCCTTCGAGCCAGCACCGCCATTCAATATGATCATGGCTGATCATCCAAAATGAGTACACCGTTCCGGCTTTCTTCCCACATCCCTTGATTCCCTTAGCCCTAAGAGCTAAATCTAACTCTCTCTTGAAAACATCCAGTGAATTGGCCTCCACTGCCTACTGTTGCTGAGAATTCCACAGATTCACAACTCTTTTTTTTTCATCTCATCTCAGTCCTAAATGGCCTACCCCTTATTCTTAAACTGTGATCCCTGGGTCTGGACTCCCACAACGTCGGGAACATTTTTCCTACATCTACCCTGTCCAATCCTCAAAGAATTTTATATGTTTCTATAAGATCTCCTCTCATCCTTTTGAATTCCAGCGAATACAAGCCCAGTCGACCCATTCTTTCATCATATGTCAGTCCCACTATCCTGGGAATTAACCTGGTGAACCTATGTTGCATTCCCTCAATAGCAATAATGTCCTTCCTCAAATTAGGAGACTCAAAATTGCGCACAATACTCCAGGTGTGGTCTCATCAGGGCCCTGTACAACTGCAGTACTCCTTGCTCCTAAACTCAAATCCTCTCACAATGAAGGCCAACATGCCATTATCTTTCTTCACTGCCTGCTGTACCTGCATGCTTACTTTCAGTGACTGATGTACAAGCACACCCATGAATCATTGCACCTCCCCTTCTCCTAATCTGACACCATTCAGATAATACTCTGCCTCACAGTTCTTGCCACCAAAGTGGATAACCTCACATTTATTCACATTATACTGCATCTGCCATGCTTCTGCCCACTCACCCAACCTATCCAAGTCACCCTGCAGCCTCATGGCATCCTCTTCGCAGATCACACTGTCACCCAACTTTGTGTCATCTGCAAACTTAGAGATGTTACATTTAATTCCCTCGTCTAAATCGTTAATATATATCGTAAACAACTGGGGTCCCAGCACCAAGCCTTGCAGCATCCCACTAGTCACTGCCTGCCATTCTGAAAAGGACCTGTTAATTCCTACGTTTTGCTTCCTGTCTGCCAACCAGTTCTCTATCCATGTCAATACCCTACGCCCAATACCATGTGGTCTAATTTTGCACACTAATCTCTTGTGTGGGACCTTGTCAAAGGCTTTTTGAAAATCCAGATACACCACATCCAATGGCTCTCCTTTATCAATTCTACGTTACATCCTCAAAAAATTCCAAAAGATTATTTAAGCATGATTTCCCCTTCATAAATCCATGCTGACTTTGACTGATCCTGTCACTGTTTTCCAAATGCGCTGCTATTGCACCTTTAATAATCGACTGCAGCATCTTCCCCACTACCGATGTACGGCTAACTGGTCTATAATTCACCGTTTTCTCTCTCCCTCCTTTCTTAAAAAGTAGAGGAACTGATCCAGGCAGGAGTTCCTTGTATCTAGTTGAAGTTATGTATTGTGACATCAAGTCCAGTAGGTCAAATACAAACATCTTCATTGCGTGGACATTTCTATAGAAGGAAGCTATTGGGTGGGGGTCATGGGGGTGGGGGAGGGGGAGGGGGAGGGGGAGTTGAGGTGGAGGGAGTTCCAATAGATCCCTTGTGTGGAGAACCCTCAGCAACTTTAAAAAGAGGGGACTGACCTAGCTTCCAAGATAGTTTCAAGGACATCTTGAAATCTTTACACTTTAAACAGCATCTCAGAAGTGGCTCACATTACACAACAACCAGGACCATGTGGTGGCAAAAAAAAAAAATCAATGAAGAGAGTTAGCTGAGAGAGAAGTGAACAAAGAGCGAGCTTCTTCAGGTCCCATGAGACAACACTTTGTGGCCAACAGTATTTCATTCAAGAACAAAGGAAATAGGAGCAGTAGTTGACCTTCTGTACACATTCATGAACAATTTCCACCTTGTCAATCCTCTAGCTACACAATTCACAACTCTATAATCCTTTTGTCTGACATCTTGGTTGAGTGTTCACCATGGATCTTTATACGCCCATCCCCCCACCCCACCCCTCGCCTGTGTTCCCCTATGACCTGCCATGCTTTCTCCTGCTCCTACATTCACAATACGACCTGCCATGCTTTGTCCTCACCCTCCACTCTTCCTACGACCTGCCACACTTTGTCCTCTCCACTCCCTACAATCCCCACTCCCTACAATCACTACAATCAGTCTGATGAAGGGTCCCAAAATCTCACCTTCCCAAGTTCTCCAGAGATGCTGCCTGACCCGTCGAGTCACACCAGCACTTTGCATTTTTCCTTTCTGAACTTTCGAGTCTGTTTCCCCCATTTATCAAAATCAAGGCTGATCTTTAATTTCAATGCCATTGTCCTGCAGTGTCCCAATATCTCTGAATTTCCCCTCCTCTCAGTTTTGAATGAACTCAATGACTCTGCCTCCAGAGCCCTTCAATGTAGAATTCCAAAGATTTGTCACCTTTCGGGTGAAGTATTTTCCTTCAAAGGCCTATTTCTCATTGTGAGACACTGATCCCAAGTTCTAAACTCCTCAGCAATGGGGAACACAATCCCTTATACTGAACCATAGAGTCATAGAGCATGGCCCCATTTGCCCACACTGATCAATATGCCCCATCTGCACAAGTCCCACCTGCCTGAGTTTGGCCCATATCCCTCGAAATCTGTCCTATCCATGTACCTGTCTAAATGTTTCTTAAACATTGCAATAGTACCTGCTTCAACAACCTCCTCCAGCAGTTCATTCCATACACCTACCACCCTTTGTGTGAAAAAGTTACCCCTCAGGTTCCAATTGACTCTTTCCCCATCACCTTAAACCTATTGCCTCTGGTTCTTGATTCCCCAACTCTGGGCAGGAGACTACTCTAGCCTATCGAACCCTGCACAATTTTTCTGAGTTTCATTCAGATCGCCGCTCATCCTCTAAACTGGAGAACCCAGGCATGGTCTATCCATAAAAAGACACAAAGGTAGGTTCTGAAAATACGTCCCTCCTTCCAGTTCCCCTCTATCTCTCTATCCTCAGTCTGAAGAAGGGTTCTGACTCAAAATGTCATCTATTCTTTTTCTCCAGAGTTTCTGCCTGAGCCGCTGAGTTGCTCCAGCACTTTGTGTCTATCTTCGGTATAAACCAGTTCCTTCCCACACAAATGGTCGAACCAACCTCTCCTCACATGGCAAATCCACCATCCCCAGCACCAGTCCTATTGTGCCTGTTGCACCTGTGCCAACCATTGCTGGGGAGATGGACCTATCGACCAATGGTCGTGTTGAAGTAACTGCTTTGGCAATTAAACTATTGCCTTTCCAGATGGTCAGTTGCCACATTTTAAGTCTGGGACCAGACTAGAACGTGTGCAGCTCAGTTGCTTTGGTTTACAGCTATCCTGCATCATAAAAGGGGAAGGTACATGTCTATTTCATAAAGCAATTGATGCCATGAAGCCTTCTGTGCCATTAAAAAAAAAATTGAGCTCCTTTCATCATGTTACAGATCAATAAAGAGTGAGCCCATTTCCAGATGCTCTCTCATTCTTTCTTTTTAATGACTGCTCACTTTTTCCCCCCCTTTCAGCTATAGTCTCCAAGGGTTTCATATTGTTTACACTGGCACAGATTCAAAAATGACAACATTTGAGAACAATTCTGTGCCCAATTTGCTGATCAATAGCGACGTTTTTTAATGGGCTTGAACACAGTCATCTTCTCCTTTTTCAAACAAACTTGAAACCAAACTTGTTCAATTGAAGTTCATCCTCGGCTATAAAAGGAGTTAAACCTTTCCTGGTAACTGATCAATCGATTTTATTAATCTACATGTGCAAAGCAGAACTTTAGGAGATCCAAAGAACATAGATTGCTGAGTATCTGTTTTCCTTCTTCCTTAAGGGTAGAATACATGGTGAACAACATAATTTCTTGGCTTACAGTGGAATCTGCTCACATCAATCCCGTTGTTGCACACTTTGTATTATAACAAGCTTCCCAGTTGGTCCTGGGAGATTCCCATTCTGCAATTTGGAGAGGAGCTGACAACTCCATAAAATGGAGCTTGATAAAATGACAATATTAATAGTCCCTGGGAGTTTATCGGAATGAGAGTTGATTGCACTGAAGTCAGTTTCAAGACTGGTCTATTTTAACTGTGGATTCACTTCCAGGTGTGGTAAAATAGAGAGTAGATAAAATATTGTTCAAGATCCGGCATCTATAATGATACAAACAAGAACTAGATTGAGGCAGACACAAAATGCTGGAGTAACTCAGTGGGTCAGGCAGCATCTCGGGAGAGAAGGGATGGGTGACGTTCTCGGGTCGAGACCCTTCTTCAGACTGATGTCAGGGGAGGTGGCGGGACAAAGATAGGATGTAGTCGGAGACAGGAAGACAGTGGGAGAACTGGGAAGGGGGAGGGGAAAGAGAGGGACAGAGGAACTATCTGAAGTTAAAGAAGTCAATGTTCATACCGCTGGGGTGTAAGCTGCCCAAGCGAAATATGAGGTGTTGTTCCTCCAATTTGCGCTGGGCCTCACTATGACAATGGAGGAGGCCCATGACAGAAAGGTCATGGGCCTCCTAAACTAGACTGAGAATAACATTGTCTAAAACTGCTTCATCTTGTAAAAGGGCAGTAGTTGAAAATCTTGGTGCTGAGATTGTTGCAACATTTCATGACACTAATTTTGCATAAAAATAAATTGTTAGTTTGTTCTGCCTATTAGTGTCTTGTCCAATCTTCTTTACATGGTGTGAAATTTGACACAACAAAGAGTAAGCTTCACCTGCCTGGAGACTTTGGGATTTGGACTGTTTGATCGTTTTAAGTGTAAAACAATAACAAAAGGCAACATTTCCCCCAAATAAAGTCCTGAACTTCCTGCTGCTTTCATACTGTTTTGGTTTCACTTATCTTAGTACATCAAATACCATCCCAAATATGGTATAAAATCAAAAGATGAATGTGAATCACAGTTTGATGGGAATTATCTTTTCATTCAGGATAATTCATGTCAATGTTAAGAAATGTTTAAAGGTAGTCTGACTTTTCCCCTCATGCTTTAGACTGGAGATACAGCGTGGAAACAAGCCCTTTGGCTCATTGAGTCCACGCCAACTAGTGATCACCCCGTACACTAACACTATCCTACACACTTGGGACAATTTACAATTTTTTTTAACTAAAGCCAATTAACCCACAAACGTGTATGTCATTGGAGTGTGGGAGGAAACGGGAGCACCTGGAGGAAGCCCACACAGTCACAGGAGAATGTACCAACACAAACACAGGCAGCATCAACAGTCAGGATTGAACCAGAGTTTCTGGCGCTGTAAGACAGCAACTCTATTGCGACCCCACTGTGCTACACTTTGGCAATAATCACCAGCATTTGATAAAGGTAGTATTTGGTATGTTTGGTGTTTTAGAAGTTGGTGAAATGAGGTAGTCAAACTATCTCCAAATATTGTAAAGATAAAACATCATACACATTTTTGTGGATACAAAATATAGACACAAAACACTCAAGTACCTCAGCGAGTCAGGCAGCATCTCTGGAGAATATGGATAGGTGATGTTTTGAGTCGGGACCCTGTAGATACAAACTTTTTGGATACAAACTCGGTACATTTAATTTTTTACCTCCTCTATTAAAAATCAACCTTTCACAAAATACTTGAGTGAGGATAGGCTCCATACCCAACCATCCCAGTAGTAATCGGGTGCATGGAGGATGCGGAGAGAGAAAAATGAGTCAGGGTACGTGCCAGAGTTGTATTAAATAATGTCTCTCTTCCAATTTTGTACTATTAGCCAAACAAAATAAGAAACTGACTAAATTATTCTCTGCAGATGTGGCCTCAATTAACTGGGAGGGATGTGCAAAAAGATGGGTAAGATCAGAAGGGGATTTGCCTAAAAGCGATTGATAGTTCGGACAATAACTGGAGGACATTGTCGTTGGAGCCCAGGGGGAGCAATAGGATAGATGAAGGATGGAGGGAAGGGCGTTGTCAATCATTGGGTTGAGGGGAAGCTCCAATTTGATGGTAATCATAGAGGATGTTGAATGTTTGTCTTAGGAACCAAGGATGATAGGCATGCTGCCACTGCCCTCAGCAAAGTTATTATTCAGCCTTTTTCTGCAACTCTTAGCATTGCTTCTCCTATCATATCATATCATATCATATCATATATATACAGCGCGGAAACAGGCCTTTTCGGCCCACCAAGTCCGCGCCGCCCAGCGATCCCCACACATTAACACTATCCTACACTATCCTCCCAGGTATTCTTCAGAAACCCATCCTCCAAGTTAAATTCAGACTCCCAGTTTCACCATGGCAGTGTGTAATAAATGCCTTCATGGAAAATTCCACCTCTTCAAGACAGCATGGAAACTGGCCATGCGCTGGGCGAGATTAAAGAGTTTTGGCGATTACATCTTCAATCCTTTTAATGTTTTAACTGTTTTGAAGTAAAATTTTACTATCAAAGTGTTCGATAGTTTTCAGTGGAATAGTATTGTTGTACCTAAATCATACTCAGCACAATTTACTGAATAGTCTTATCTCTGGAAAAGCAAATTTGTGTGAGACACTTAATTTCTTCAAGAGAAAAAAATGTTTTTTTTTAAATCTCCAACATTGGTGATCAGCATCAGAATCTGCTTCATGGTAAATTTCCCTTGTTTGTTCATTTTTTGAAATCCTCTTTCTGGATGTGTTGCAAGTGAATTTAAATGACTGACTGTATGAGTCACAACTATCCAAGATCTCTGCTTGCATAAATTTATAATCATTTACTATCAAGAATAATTCACGTGCAGCTTTGACAAATCTTTTCCTCAATCATCTCTTGCAAGCTAATCTGCAATTGACTGAAAGAAGAAATAGAGTCATCGAATCATAGAGTGTGGAAACAGGCCCTTCGGCCCAACTTGCCGACACTGACCAACATGTCCCTTCTACACTAGTCCCGCATGCCTGCGTTTGGCCCACATCCCTCGGAACATGTTCTATCCATGTACCTGTCTAATTGTTTCTTAAACGTTGCAATAGTCCCTGCCTCTACTACCTCCTCTGGCAGCTCATTCTCTACACCCACCACCCTTTGTGTGATAAAGTTATTCCTCAGATTCCTATTGGACTATAAGCTACAACTGTTGAACTGCTTTGGCTGATGTGCCCTTCTTATGATTGAGATGGTGACTCTTCATTGCTGGACCTTCTGATTTATTTCTGCTGGCTCATCATGGTTGAAGCATATTGCCTCAGAACAAAGGACGAGGTTTGATGATAACTTTTAACAAGCAGCGAGTATTGTGTTCAAGCTAAGACAGATTGTAAAACACACGCCAATCCGTCACAAGAACAACTCGTTTCAACCTTGATATATTGCCTTCTTCTGCAATACTTGAACTTACTTCAGTTTAACTGCTGCAGAAATCCTATCATCCTCTGTTCTCCATAGAAACATAGAAACATAGGTGCAGGAGTAGGCCATTCAGCCCTTCGAGCCAGCACCGCCATTCAATATGATCATGGCTGATCATCTAAAATCATTACCCCTTTACTGCTTTTTCTCCATATCCCTTGATTCCTTTAGCCCTAAGAGCTAAATCTAACTCTCTCATGAAAACATCCAATGAATTGGCCTCCATTGCCTTCTGTGGCAGAGAATTCCATAGATTCACTACCCCCTGTGTTAAATAATGTTTCCTTATCTCAGTCCTAAATGGCCTACCCGTTATTCTTAAACTGCGACCCCTGGTTCTGGACTCCCCAAACATCGTGAACATTTTTCCTGCATCTAGCCTGTCCTATCCTTTAAGAATTTTATATGTTTCTATAAGATACTCTCATCCTAAATTCCAGTGAATACAAGCCGAGTCAACCCATTCTTTCATCATATGTCAATCTGCACCTGCACTTCTTTCAGTCTACTGATTCTCCTGGCAATATTCTCCCGGCTGGCCTCCTTTCACTCCATGTAAACCTCATCTCAACCAAGGTTCTGTGGCACGTCTCTCTCCTGCAGCAAGTCCAATTCACCCAGCAAAGATGTACCTACATTGGCTCCAGATAATTTGTCACAAACTCGAAACTCTTGTGTTTAAATCTGTCACCAACGTGACACTTCGTCTCCAAATCGATTCAGTCTTGGTTGGCACCACAGGTATTTTTAATTACCTCCTGGTGCCATTCCACTTAGATGGGTAAAGTATGAGACAACAAAGTCCATGACACAATGCCAGTTAAATAACACTATGACCCCAGGTTGCACACTGGCTGATTTATCAGCTTGTATTTTGACAAATGGAGTGAAAATGAATTTCCCTGGGCAGTTCAGCTTTTCTCTCTTTGTAAGCTTCTCCTCGATAGGACAATTGATTGATATTTACATCTTGAAGCTCCTGGGAAGCCTCCAAAAAATAAATCCAAAAACCAATCGGGCAGACAACAGAATATTCAATAGCTTGGTATTTATTTGATCTATCTTGCGCTTGTAGAAAGGCTAGCAACTTTGGTGATGGGCAGTCAAATGCAAGCAGCCTTTCAATACAAAACTGGATAAACTGAACAACTGAACAAGCCCAGAGATGTTATACGACCCTTGAAATTTATGGGTGCTTGGCAGAGTTAAATCTAAACAATCATGTTAAAATGTGAACAGTACATCAGGTAACATTTGCCGCATGAGCTTGTATTGTACTTTCATCCATGTGAACAGTACATGGTTTTCCCAAGAGTATACAGCAGTCCTTCATTTCTCTCTCAGAAGGCGGTGCAGTGATGTTTGAGGGCAGCACAGTGGTGGATTGCTGCCTTACAGCGCCGGTAACCCAGGTTCAATCCCGACTAGAGGTGCTGTCTGTACGAAGTTTGTATGTTCTCCCTGTGACGGCATGGGATTTCTCCGGGTGCACCTGTTTCCTCCCACATTCCAAAGATGTACAGGTTTGGTGACTAATTGGCTTCTATAAATGATCCCGAGTGTGTACGATAGAACTAGTGTACAGGGGATCATTGGTCGGCACAGACTCGATGGTCCGAAGAGCCTGTTTCCATGCTATATGTCGAAACCAAACAGCAATCTTGTTTTAATGTCATCCTCCCTTTCTTGGGCTTACCTGTGCATAGGCAAGGGAACTTGAGATTTCTGTCAGTTTCATTGTGAACTGCAATTAATTGTTCAGCTCCCATTGTAAGGATGCAATTTGGTTTACTTCCCCTGAATTCAACACAGTAAATGGTGTACAAGGAGCCATATTTGGCGAAACCACTGATAATTGTCATCGTTACCTGGAGACGCAATGGACTGCAGATGCTGGAATCTAGAACAGAAAAATAGGCTGCTGGAAGAACTCAGCGGGTCAGGCAGCATCTGCAGAGGGGATGGGCAGATGCTGTTTCGGGTCAGAATTCCTCCTTAGACGAAAGAAGGATCACAACTTGAAACACCACCAGTCCATTTTCCTCCACAGACACTGCCTGACCGACTGAGTTCATCCAGCAGTATGTTTTTAATTGTTTCCTTCTATGTGATTGTTCGTGATAAAATCATCCCCAAATTTTTTTTTGAAAAGCATACCGTATCTTACACAAAGGCTTTGAAGAAACACTGCTGGAAACATCTAAGTGACTCCTCAGAAGTTCAATAAATTTTAAACAGAAATTTAGTTGCATGCTTAACACTCCGACAAGGGATAAAATCTTTCTTTTGACAGATTATAGCTTGCAATATACGTTAGTTCCGGGCCACCATGTCAGTCACACGGATAGTTTAGACGAGTTAATCAAAGAATATTTTGAAAAATTAAGCCATTAATTTTTGGCTTCAAATTTTTATTGTTTTTGGTGATGGGTTTCCATCAACAGTTTTATTATCCTTTGGCTGGAATTAGAAATAAATATAAGAGCTTTGGGTCCATGACTCTTTTCCTCTCTTTGATGATGGCGCCAAACAGAGACAGTAGATTAATGATGTCTGATTACTTCCCGATGTGGCATTTAATTTATTTTCATTGTTCTCTCAACTCTTCCACAGATGCTCTATAGAAAGTAGACTATCAGGTTTGCATCACAGCTTGGTTTGGAACAGTTCGGCCCAAGAAATTGCAGAGTTGTGGATGCAGCTCAATCCATCACACAGACCAGATTCCACCTACATTTCACACAGCCAATATAATAGAAGATTTGTCCCACCCCAGTCATTCCTTCTTCTCCGTGTTCTTATCGGGCAAAAGATACAAAAGCTTGAAAGTGTGCACCACCAAACATGGGAAAAGCTTCTTCCCCTCTGTTATCAGGCTTCTGAATGGTCCGTCCACAAGCTAGAGAGTCTAGTCTAGAATAGAGTGGTTGGAAGAAGGGTCTCGACTCGAAATGTCACCCATTCATTCTCTCCAGAGCCGCTGTGTTACTCCAGATTTGTGTGTCTATCGAATGCGGTGTACCATATGCTGTATTCGGTATCTTCCACTTTGCTCCACATATTGTGCACAGAAAACATCAGGAAACCAAAATAAGAAAATATTATACAGTTAATTGGGCGAACATTAGCATGTTGAAATTTATGGGTGCTTGCTAGAAGTAACACCTAAGCCATTGTGTGGAACTGCGAACCATTTGCCATATCAGGTGTACTCAGCTTGTATTTCCCTGCACTTTCAGTTTGCACTGCAGCATACATGATCCTTTGGTACCATAACACAGTTTGCTTTAATTCATTTATAGATGTAAGAGCAAAGACAAAATTTGCGATTTTCAGTTTGCAAGTGTTCGGCTTTATAGGGTGAACCTTTGAGCCTAAAATCAAGGACTGAATAATGTTATCAAATGCATTTATTTTGAAGCGTTGTCGTCAGCGTCACCATTTCAATCAATAAATATATGCATTGGAAATGTTGGCTATATGTAATCATCACAAAATATTGCATGGAAGTAGTATGTTGTGGCAGATTTTTATGTAATTATATACTGGAAAGCATAGGAAAAAAATGTTGGAGATTGTTTATGATAAGTGAAAACTGAAGAATAAGCATAGTCAAATTTAATTTGCAAAACAGATGGCTTCATTCACAAGCATTGTGAAGGTGGATTATTCTACCTACTGTAGGTGGATCAGGAACATCTGACTATTCAACCAAGCATGAGTTTTCTGCCGTCATGCTGATGACTGATGTGGCTCCTCACAACTGTTCGGATACAGTGCTCCAGCCCAATTGTTTTCTCCATCCAGCATGTGGACCTGATGGCAGCGCCATGAAAAGGAAGAAGCAGTGGCTTCTGCTTCATGATCAACTCTTGATGGGACCAGAGGAGCCAGCGCTGCCATCGCAGCTGCGGCTTGCCTGCAGTCCGTTTGTCTTTTGTGTTTTGTAGTTTAAATATGATGTAGTGTTTGTGGTTGTGTGTTATGTGGGGGGGGGGGTGGGAACTGTAAAAGTGTCTCTCCCAAACGGAGACCCGACCTTTGTTTTCTGTGTCGTGTCTCCGTTCCCGCTGCGGCCTACCACCGGCCATGCACCTGGAGCTGGCGGCCTCCGGCTGGGACCACCTGGGCTCTGGTTCGCAGAGCCCGCGGCCCGGACTCACCACCTGCGGCGCTGGCTGCCTTCTGATGCTGCGGGAGCAGCTGCGACTCGTCTCCGGAGGCGTCGGCGTGGGCCGCCTGGATGTCGGAAGCCCGCAGGCCCCTGGGTGGGGGCCGACATCGGGAGCTCCGGCAGCAGCAGCGGCAGCGTCTTTGCCCGCCCCGAATCGCGGGGCTTGGGTCGGCCCGCCGCGGACCTTTCACAGTCCGGCCCGACCGCCCCGATGTGGCAACTCCAACAGCCTGATTGCGGGAGAAGACGGCAGGGAAAGAGAAAAATACATTCTGGCCTTCCATCACAGTGAGGAGGTGACTGGAGGAGACTCATTGTGATGAATGTTTCTTTTGTTTGGTGTTGGTTTATGCTTGTATGTGTTATTGCATATTCTTATTGCTTATTTTTATTGGTCTTATTGTTGAACTGCGGGTAATTTTTCATTTCACTGCACATTTATGTGTATGTGACAAATAAATTGACTATTGACTATTGACAATTCATGATGGGACAATCTTGCCCCATTCCTGCTCCCCTGGCCTGCAACATCTGACTATTCGACCTGCCGAGATGCTTGGTCTATATCCCACCATCGGCAGAGATCTAGCAAGGGATTGAGGAATCGAGTACTGCAGTCGACAAGCACGAAACGCCATTCCCGCTACTTTCGTTTATGCAAGCAAAACCAAGGAACTAAAACTTGACTTCAGAAAGGGGAGGTCGGGAGAGCACGTGGCATTTTCACTGGTGGGTCGGTGATAGCGAGAGTTAGCAGCTTCAAATTCCTGGAAGTTAACATTTCGAGTGACTTGTCCTGCATTTATACCTCATACATCATGTATATATATATATATGTCCACATTTAAACCTCATCCCCTTAGACGAAATCATGAAAGTGTGCCAACACTTCAACTTTCTTAGAAGTGACTTTCTCAGCATGTGAAAGAATACTCAGTAAAGATCTGCAGATGTGGTGTAATGTGTCTTGACTGGATGCATTGAGGCCAAATGTGGCAAGTTCCACACACAGAAATGCAAGATGGTCAAAGAGTGGTGGACACAGCTTTGCCAACCATGGGCTCTGTCCTGCTCACCTTCAAAAGCGCTGCTTGAAGAAGCCGACATATATCGTCAGGAATGCATGCCATCTGGGCCATGCCCTCCTCCTGCTGCTGGAGGTACAGATCCTGAAAACCACACCGGCAGGTTCAGGGGCAGTCACTTTCCTCCAGTCATCAGGCTTTTGAACCAACCCTGATCATACCTTGACAACCTTGACAACAGAACACAATGGCAGACACCTCTTGCACTACAGTCACTGATGGATCGCTTCTATTGGGCTTGCAAGGACTTCGGGCTGACCATCAGCCTGAAGAAGACGAACGTCCTGGGACAGGATGCAGAGGCACCACCTGTCATCACCATCGACGACTGCGAACTCGATGCCGTCCATCAGCTCCACCATCACCGACAACCTCTCCTTGGAAACAGAGATTGACAAGAGGATCGGGAAGATATCTACAACTCTCGCTCACCTCACAACTCGAGTGTGGACCAACCCAAAGCTGACAGTGAAGACAAAGATAGCAGTCTACAATACCTGTGTCAACAGCACGCTGCCCTACGGCAGTGAGGCATGGACTACATATGCCAGACTGGAGAGAAGACTCAACACCTTCCACCTTAGAAGCATCCGCCATATCCTGGGTATATCCTGGCAAGACAGAGTGTCCAACGCCGAGATTCTGTCTCGCACTGGCCTTCCGAGTATGTACACTCTACTCAGGCAGCACAGGCTGCGGTGGCTGGGCCATGTCCACCGCATGGAGGATGGCCGTATTCCAAAAGACATCCTCTATGGAGAGCTGACATCTGGGAGGAGAACCATCGGCCACCCCCAGCTATGTTACAAGGATGTCTGCAAGAGAGATTTGAAGGCGCTCGACATCGATGTGGAGTCCTGGGAGAGCCTTGCAGCTGACCATACGAGGTGGAGAGGTACCCTGAACCAACATCTCAAAACGGGGGAAGAGAAACTGATGAATCCAGCGGCAGACAAGCGGGCACGCAGAAAGGAGCGCAGCAACTTCAACAGACCAGAGACCACACACAAATGTGACCTTTGCGACAGAGACTGTCACTCCCGCATTGGTCTCTTCAGCCACAAGCGACGCTGCTCTAGCCGAGGTGTGGAGCAAGCAGCCAACTAGGATGCATCACCCATGGTCAGCAATGACCGAGGGGGGCCTAAGAAAGAATCCTACCTTGACAACAGAACACTGTGGACAGACGCCTCTTGCACTACAATACACTTGTTTATTTTTTTATGTTATTGTAGTCCTGTCATTTTTATTTGTGCTTTGTGTTTTTGCTGACTTGGATAATTTATGTATAATTTATATTTTTGTACGAAGTCTGAGTTTATAATGCCTATGATGCAAGATTGTCATTGTACCTGTACCTTGCCTTACTTGCGCATATACGTTCTAGGAGCTGAATTAGGTCATTTGGCCCATCACGTCTACTCCGCCATTCACTCATGGCAGATTTATCTTTCCCTCTCGACCCCTTTCGCCTGCCTTCTCCCCATAACCCCTGACACCTGTGCTAATCAACAGTAAATACTTGACTTGAAATTGAAAGCAAAAATATTTTCCCAGTAATTCATTTGTTCCCGGTAAATGCTGCTGTGCTTTGCAATTCTCACGAACCAAATCAGTTAAATTGCCAAGGAATTGCTGCCATTTTCAAACTATTCTCACCAGAAATTTCCTGAAAATGTTATGCTTCCTTGATTGAGGTTTTTTTGTGACATTTTAACAGCGGTTGTCTGGCCATGACTAATGCACGGCAAACTCTGTAACCTTAGTCATAACTGCTTATATGTAAACAGTCTGCGGTTACTGCTCATAAATATTTCATTATTAAATGGATACTAATTGTTACTCAAAAAATTCTGAAAGCTTATCATCTATAATAATCTTATGTACATTACATTCTGTGCTCTACTCCCTGCAAAATGTTTTAAGACGGTACATATATAGAATAGTGCAGCACAGGAAAAGTCCCCTCGGCCCCACAATGTTTGGGCCGAACATGATGCAAAGACCAACCCTTGTCGGCCTGCACATGATCCACATCATTCCCTGCATATCTGTGCGCCCATTCAAAGACTCTTAATATCACATCATATATTATCTATCATATTTGCCTCTGCCACCATCCCAGGCACAGCGTTCCATGCACCCACTACCAACTTATGTAAAAGATTTGTCCTGCAAATCTCCTTTAAACTTTACCCCTCTCACTTTTAAACTATACCCTCTAGTATTCGGCATTTCCGTCCTGGGAAAAAGGTTTGAACCGTTTAACCTGTCGATGCCATTGTGTTTTTTTGCAGAAAATTGTGGGTGCAGCCCAGACCGTCACACAAACCAACCTCCCATCCATTGACTCCATTTATGGCTCACGCTGCCTCGGCAAGGCCAGCAGTATAATCAAGGACGAGTCACACACAGGACACTCCCTCTTCTCCCCTCTCCCATCAGGCAAAAGGTACATAAGTGTGAAAATGCACACCTCCAGATGCAGCTTCCTAGCATTTATCAGACAACTGAACCATCCTACCTCAACTACAGAGCAGTCCTGAACTACTATCTACCTCATTCGAGACCCTCGGGCTATCTTTGATCGGACTTTACTGGCTTTATCTTGCACTAAACGTTACTCCCTAAATATGTATCTGTGCACTGTGAATGGGCTAGATTTTAATCATTTGTTGTCTTTCCTCTGACTGGTCAGCTTTTCACTGTACCTCAGTACATGTGACAATAAACTAACTAAATTAAACTAACCATGATCACATAGAATGAGGCGCCAGGGCATCCTTTACTTGCTCTACTTTTCAAAATTATTTGGCGTGCTAAATTTATGGTGGGTGTATGCAAATCCAAGAATAACATGCGTGGGAACAAGCGAAAACTGGCAGTTTTTTAGACATTACTTTACACTTTCGTGATACAGCATGGAAATACATTATGCCCAGCGAGTCCGCAGTGACACTAGGGACAATTTACAGAAGCCAATTAACCTACAAGCCTGCATGTCTTTGGAATGTCGGAGGTAAACCGGAGCACCCAGACAAAACCCCCCCAGTCACAGGGATGAACTCCATACTGACAACACACGTTGTCAGGATCAAACCTGAATCTCTGGCGCTGTAAGGCTGCAACTCTATCATTGAGCCACTGTGCCACCTAATTCTCTTTGGAATTTCCACCCACAACCAGGCCAAATGAGCCCAATGTGACATGGCTGGTAAAATTGTTAGAAAATAGGGACAATGTATTGTTAAAGTTGCCAGACACAAGTAGTTTGTTATGAAAGTTTGTGTCTTGCAGATATACAACCGATCAGCCAAAACATTATGACAACTGACAGGCGAAGTGAATAACATTGGTTATCTTGTTACAATGGCACCTGTCACGGGGTCAGATATATTAGGCAGCAAGTGAACAGTCAGTTCTTGAAGTTGATGTGTTGGATGAAGGAGAAATGGGCAGGAGTAAAGACCTGAGCGACTTTGACAAGGTCCAAATTATTATGGCCAGACGACTGGGTCAGAGCATCTCTGAAATGACAAGGCTTATGGGGTGCTCCCGGTCAGCAGTGGTGAGTACCTACTGACAGTGGTCCGAGGAGGGACAGACCACAAACCGGCGACAGGGTGTTGGGCACCCAAGGCTCATCGATGCGCGAGGACAACAAAGGCTATCCTGTCTGGTCCTGGACCTTTCACCGGACCTTTCACCGTCCGGCGCGGCCTGGAACGTGGCAACTCCAACAGCCTGACCGCGGGAGAAGACGGCAGGGGAAGAGAAAAGACATTGTGGCCTTCCATCACAGTGAGGAGGTGACTGGAGGAGACTCACTGTGATGGATGTTTCTTTTTTTTGTTTTGTGTTGGTTTGTGATTGTGTGTGTAATTAATCGCTTATTTTTATTGCTCTTATTGTTTGACTGTGGGTGACAAAATCTCGTCCAAAAGACTTGTTTTTTTGGATGACAATAAAGGGTATTCTGATTCTGATTCTGATTCTGATTCTGGTCCAAACCGACAGAAGGTCTACTGTGGCACAAGGTACAGAAAATTTTAATGGTGGCCACGGGAGGAATGTGTCACAATACACAGTGCATCGCACCCTGCTGCGTATGGGGCTGCACACGGAGGATGAACAGCATATTAGGCAGGTGGTCATGATGTTTTGGCTCATCAGGTCATAATGTTTTGGCTGATCGGTGCATGTTATAGAATACTTTGCTGCCTGGATTAGAAGGTTTCAGCTATAAGGAGAGGTTGGACAAACTTGGATTGTTTGCCGAAAGCATCGGAGGCGAGAGGAGATCTTATAAAATGATGAGCTGCATAGATAGGATAGACAGTCAAAATCTTTTTTTCCCCAGGGTAGAAATATCAAAGACTAGAGGTCATAGCTTTCAGGTGAGAGGGGCAAAGTTTAAAGGAGATGAGCGGGGCAAGGATTTATTTTGCACAGAAAGTGGTGGGTGCCTGAAACGTCTTGCCAGGTATAGTGATGGAGGTAGTTAATACAGTGGCATTGAAGAGGATTTTTAGATAGGCACATGATATGCAGGGAATGGAGGGATTATCTATCACATGCAGACAATAGTTTCACTTGACATCTTGTTCAGCATTGTGGGCCGACGTGCCTGATCTTGTGCTGTGCTTTTCGATGTACACTTAGTTGGATCGTATGATAAATCTTAACTATATATGATTTTGTATACCATTTTTGCATTTGGATTTTTTTTTAAAAGGACTAAAACCAGAATCAGCTTAATTTAGAGTTTTACTGCACATAAATAAATTGTCATCCCTTCTGGCTCCTTCCAATAAATAAATAGTATATAAATACCAATTATGCATGCAAATGATGGACTTCCACAATGACTGCTGCAAGGCTGATTTGCCCTAACACATTTCCCACTGGTCTACAGCACAGCAAACTCAGGTACAACTATTTCTATGTTACTCAGAACCAAAAAAATGACTGTCATTGTACCACTGAATGCAAATGTCAATTGAAGTGTGAGCTTATGCAACAATGCTCAGTGGTCTATGGAATTCTTACCGAATCAAATCTACTGATAAATCTAGTATTGATGGAATTGGACTATTATCTCATCTGCCTCAGAAAATGAAAAGTATTAGATGATTGAAAGGAAATAATTATTACTCCAAAAAAGTAAGAGATTAGCAAAGGCAGAACACAGGAAGCATGGTCAATGGTTAAGATCTCAGATTGCATTAATACCACCTAAATCGTTAGAATACGCATCATTGTTTCAAAGAAAAGCATCCATTTAATATCCTTTCCCTTACAGTTGCTGTAAAAGAAAAAGGAACAAGATTAACTACAACATTTATTGAAGAAAATAACTGCAGATGCTGGTACAAATCGAAGGTATCACAAAATGCTGGAGTAACTCAGCAGGTCAGGCAGCATCTCTGGAGAGAAGGAATGGGTGACGTTTCGGGTTGAGACCCTTCTTCATACCAAGATGGAGATCTGAAGACCCGTCTGAAGAAGGGTCTCGACCCAAAAAGTCACCCATTCCTCCTTTCCAGAGATGCTGCCTGACCTGCTGAGTTACTCCAGCATTTTGTGATACCTACAATATTTATTTTGTCATTGTTGATTTTTCAGGCATCTGATTCAATTGGTCGGCTGATTTTAGTAATGAAAACCTGCAGCCCTTGGAGAGATTCCTGTCGGTATGCAAACATGCTGAAAGCTTATGAGCCAGAATGAAATTTTCCACTCAGCCATCCGACTGGGTAAGTTTTATCAAGACATTTAACAGAAGTTTAAACATGGGTCCAAGATGAATCAGTGCTGATCAATACTCATTTGGCACAATCAACCGATCGAATTGCATATTAACGAAGAGATACTTATCAACCCAGCATTATGAATGTTGATTTCACTGATTTCAACTATCTCCTGCGTTCCCTCCCCTCCCCTTTCTCCCCCTTCCCCCACCTCAGTCATCCTACCTGTTCCACTGGTCACATCCTTGTATCCCTCATGTTATTTCACTTTCCTCAGCCCAAAATGGGCTATTACTCTACCCTTCCTGAGCTCATCTGTTTCCAGCCCTGATTTGTTCTGGCCTTTTCTCACCTCCAGTTTCTCTCCCTGACAACAGAGAGGAAACTATGTTTACTGAAGAAAAAGAACATCTCGGATGTCCTGGAATAGAAAGCCTCATCTTGGGAGCCGACGGGGCAGAGTCAGAGAGATTAAGAGTAGGGGGGTTGCATCTTTGCCAGGGGCAGGGAGGGGTAGTCCAGGAGGGGTAGTCCAGATAACAGTGGGAGTCGGTGGGTTTGTAGTAGATGTCAGTCGACAGTCAGTTGCAGTTAAAGAGATCAAGAAAGGGGAAAGAGGCGTCATAGATACTCCAAGCGAATTTGAGAGCAGAGTGGAATTAGTAGTAATGTTAATGCGATCAATGAGTTCTGCATGGCTGCAGGAGCAGCCCCAATGCAGACGTCGATGTAGCAGAGAAAGTTGGGGTTTGGTGCCAGTGCATGTTTTGAACAAGGGCTGTTCAATGTAAACAACAAAAATGTAGACACAGCTGGGCCCATGCAAGTGCCTCAGGCTACACCTTTAATTTGAAGTGAGCTGTTTTGTTAGTGTAGTTCAGCTTAGTTCATTGTCACATGTACAGTGAAAATGTTTTGTCGTGTGTTAACCAGTCGGCGGAAAAACAACACATGATCACATTTGAGCTGTCCCTGAATCTGCAGATGTGCATTTTCACACTTCGCTGCCTCTTGCCTGATGGGAGAGGGGAGAAGAAGGACTGGCCAGGGTGCGACTTGTCCTTGATTATGTTGGTGGCCTTGCCAAGGCAGCGTGAGGTGTAAATTGAGTCAATGGAAGGGAGGTTGGTTTATGTGATGGTCTGGGCGTCGTCCACAATTCCCTGCAATTTCTTGCGGACTTGGATGGAGTTGTTCCCAAACCATGTTGTGATGCATCCCAATAAAATGCTTCTGACGGCACATCTGTAGAAGTTGGTGAGAGTTGTTGGGAACATGCTCAAACTTCAAAGGTATCAAAGGTCTTTTATTGTCACGTGTACCAATTAAGGTACAGTGATATTCAAATTACCATACGGCCATACTAAAAACAAGCAATAAGACACAACTACATAAAAGTTAACATAAACATCCACCACGGTGGGTTCCCCACATTCCTCACTGCGATGGAAGGCAATAAAACTAAGCTTCTTCACTCTTTATTCTCCCGCGGTCGGGGCAGTCGAACCATCTGTTGGGGCAATCTTAACTCCCGCAGCTGGCGATTGAAGCTCCCGTGTCGGGGCGATCAAAGCTCCCACAGCCGACAGTCGAAGCTCCTGCGGCTTGGAGCTCCCGAAGTCGGACTCTAACCAGAGACCGTGAGCTCCACGATGTTAAAGTCCGCAGGCTCCTGCGGTTGGAGCTCCGAGGTCGATCCGCGATAGGGATCGTCAGCTCACGATGTTAAAGTCATGCAGGCTCCCGCGGTTGGAACTCCCAAATTGATCTCCAGGAAGAGGCAGCTAACTCCTCGATGTTAGGCCGCAGTGCGGACGGAGATATGATACAGAAAAGAAATTGCATCTCCGTCGAGGTAAGAGATTTTTTTAAAGTTTCTCCCCCCCCCCCCCCCCCCCCCCCCCCCCCCCCCCACATAAAACAAGGTAAGGAACTCTAAAACATACATTTAACACATACCATTAAAACAACAAAGGGACAGACAGACTGTTGGCGAGGCAGCCATTGCTGGCGCCACCCGGTGGTTATGGTGAACTTTCTAAGCAGAGGCATTGGGTGTGGTGGGTTGTAAGGGGTATAATTTATAAAAATGCTGTGGATTTGAAGTCCACTAAATGTTTTCTCTCTATTCCAATGTAACATTTCTAACACCTTTTTTTTTCATGCTTCGTCCAATACCTTACCCATTGACAAGCCTCTATAAATTCACTCTACTCTCATCTTAATTATGATAATTCCATATGGAGATTCCTTAAATGGCTTTATTTAAATTTAGTGGAATGTCACGGAGGATCAACTGGAAATAATATGCTTCGTCACCAAAGATTTCCAATTTCAGCCATAAAAGTGAAAAGCAATAATGTCGTTCATCATCTGTAAAACTGTGCAGTTATCAATGTCAGAAATATAGTGTATTTCATTGAACACTGATATTTTAAATGACTGATTCGTTTGATTCCAGTCATCATGAAGCCAGCAGTACAGTGAGGTATTTAAAATGACAAACTGCCGAAGTATTCAGTGTCCTTTGCAGAATTACTGACAAGTACTGGGTGAGCGAAAGTGTGCAATCAAAGTACAATGAATGGTAAAATCACAAAGGAAACGTCAGCTGGCATACACTGAACCCTAAGAGCTACTGCCGCCTGCCAACTTGGATTCCTTGCACGGCATTTACAAAGATGTTGCCAGGACTAGAGGGTCTGGGCTATCGGGAGAGGTTGATTAGGCTGGAACTCTATTCCCTGGAGTGCAGGAGGATGAGGGGTGATCTTTTTGAGGTGTATAAAATCATGAGAGGAATAGATCGAGTAGGCGCCTAGAGTCTCTTGCCCAGAGTAGATGAATCGAGGACCAGAGGACAAAGGTTTAAGGTGAAGGGGAAAAGATTTAATAGGAATCTGATGGGTAACTTTGTTCACACAAAGGATGGTGGGTGTATGGAACAAGCTGCCAGAGGTGGTAGTTGAGGCTGGGAATATCCCAACATTTAAGAAGCAGTTAGACAGGTTTGGAAGGATATGGACCAAATGCAGGCAGGTGGGACTAGTGGAGCTGGGACATTTTGGCCAGTGTGGGCAAGTTGGACTGAAGAGCCTGTTTCTACACTGTACCACTCTATAACTCTATGGCAGCTTCTTACTTATCCAAAGATATGGCACAATTTGCTGGGTCTTTCTAGCTTTCCAGGGGCAGCACAGTGGCGCTGTGGAAGAGTTGCTGCCATACAGTGTCAGTGGCCTGACTATGGGTGCTGTCTGTACAGAGCTTGTACGTTCTCCCCGTGACAGCATGTTTTCTTTCTGGATGCTCTGGTTTCCTCCCACATTCCAGACGTGCAGATTTGTAGGTTAATTGGCTACAATTGTATGTAGGATACGAAACTGGGATAACATAGACCTAGTGTACGGGTGATTATCGGTTGGTGCGGACTCAGTGGGCCAAAGGGCCTGTTCCACATCGTATCTCTAAACTCTAAACTAAACTAATATTTGTGGACTTTTTTTTCATTATTGTATATGATGTTTTTAAAAGCATAACTAGCGGGTCTTTTTTTTCTCTCCTTTTGATGCTGGATGACAACGTAAAAGGACATGGATTCCACAGAACATCACATTTGTGATTTAAAATGCCAAGTTATTGCATGTAATTTGATATGTTGTGATTTAAAATGATGTTAGACCTTGTGGTATAAGAAAATAACTGCAGATGCTGGTACAAATCGAAGGTATTTATTCACAAAATGCTGGAGTAACTCAGCAGGTCAGGCAGCATCTCGGGAGAAAAGGAATGGGCGACGTTTCGGGCTGAGACCCTGACCTTGTGGTGGTGGAGACCGCAGAGCTTCAAAGAATCGTCTTTTTCTATCAAACGGTCAGTAACCAAGGAAGCACTCATTCTCCCGATGCATGAATAATGACCCAAGAACCTATTCCCTCAATGAAACTACACAATTCTATTAATTTACATCATTCCTGGGGATCATATGCTTAGAAGCTCAGGGAGGGCAATGCAGAAATGAATTTATTTGAAAAAACTGGGTTTGGGAGTGGATGGTGGGCACTGTGAGAATTCAAAGGTGATGGGTGGAGACACAGATGGATTGGCTTCAATTCCCTGGTGAAGAATATTAATTAATTGGGCTGCAATATCAAGCGCTAATTATCTGATATAATTCGGGGAGAAATTTTCTCTCAAATAATTCTGGACAATCGACATCCAGCTGGAGGGAAATGTAAATTTAATAAAGGAGCTCAAGTTAATTTATTTTGCATGTTTATGTGAAGATATAGATTCATTGTTTTGTCGATTCAAAGGAACTTCAATATTACTTTATTTTAAATCATAGCAATGCATTTGTTTTTTTAAAAACATTGAACATGTCTGTGAAGTATTTGAGATTTGCGGGAGGTGGGGACGTGGGTAGCAGATATTCAGGAAACTCAACAAAGTTGACTTGAAGTCGCGGACCAGTGTGTCTCACCCATTATTGTTTTGGGGGGGGGGTGGCCATATGATCTCTCTGTCCTTTCTTTGTGTGCATCTCAGTGCCAGTCACCTCTCCAGAAACTTCTGAGCTGACATTTATTGTTTTATAATGTGCGAGGCAATTGAGAGTTCACCTAAAACAAAAGCACACCTCCATTTGCAACGTGACACTACTGCAGTACTGCCCAATACAGACCAGAACACAGATTGGGGGAACCATCAACGACAGGGATACACCAGTTTTCTCCTGAGCTAGCATTCAATCTTTCTAAATTGACCGCAGGGATCGTAGAGAGGAAGCAGAAAAAATCAAGACCCTCACTAAGTGATGCACAAGCCATTGGGAGCAGGTGGGAGATATTTCAGCATAATAGCCTTGTCTCCAAAATAAAATGAGCTAACCTAATGCTGCACCCATCAGCTGCAATATCTGACAACCAGACAGACTGATTGCAGGCAAATGGCCTCACTGGGAGTTTGCAGTCCCAAGCTAAATGGTACCACTATCATTCACAAACGAAACAGCAGTAGGTGGGAAATCTGAAGGAATATTTCAGCTTTGTCTGCTTCAAAGCTTTAAGCTCTGTTTATTTTGAAGCAAAAGTAACACAAAAGGATCAGAGATCATCTGGCCAATCCCCCCAAAAATTAAAGGGTGAGAGACCCAGGTCCTTGTGCACAATTTGCATTTCCAATTATACCACCTCAATTAGCTCTGAGGTTGTACTATCATTTAGACTTTAGAGATACAGCGCGGAAACAGGTCCTTTGCCCTATGGAATCCGTGCTGACTAGCGATACACCAACACTATCCTAGGGATACACGATGGACATTTTTGTTTGCAATTTTAACAAAGCAAATTAACCAACAAACCCACACAATCACAGGGAGAACGTACAAACTCTATACAGGCAGCACCTGTAGTCAGGATCGAATCCGGGTCTCTGGCGCTGTAAGATAGCAGCTTTACCGCTGCATCACTGTACCGCACTGGTTCGATAATGTCTTTAGGGAAAATAAACCTGCCATCCGTATCAGGTCTGGCCTGTATGTTATATCAGACTGACTGCAACATGGTAAACTCTAATCTTTACTACGGATGTCCAGTCACTCTACACCTCCATCCACCATCAGGAAGGTCTTAAAGCCCTCCGTTTCTTCCTCGACTGCAGAACCAGCCAATTTCCATCTACCAATACTCTCCACCCCCGAGCAGAGCTGGTCCTTACCCTCAACAACTTCTCCTTCGATTCCTCCCACTTCCTCCAAATCCAAGGCGTAGCTATGGGCACTCGCAAGGGCCCTAGCTATGCCTGTGTCTTTGTAGGGTATGTTGAACAACCCCTGTTCCAGGCCTACACTGGCCCTATCCCCAAACTCTACGTCTGCTACATTGACGACTGCATTGGTGCCACCTCCTGCACCCATGCAGAACTCACTGACTTCATCAACCTCACCACCAATTTCCATCCTGCACTCAAATTCACTTGGACCATCTCTGACATCTCCCTACCATTTCTAGATCTCACCGTCTCCATCACAGGAAACAGACTATTAACCGACATCTACTACAAACCTACTGACTCCCATAGCTATCTAGACTACATTTCTTCCCACCCTGTTTCCTGTAAAAACTCTATCCTCTACTCCCAATTCCTCCATCTATGCCGCATCTGGATGAGGTGTTCCATACTAGGGGACCAGAGATGTCCTCATTCTTTAGTAAACAGGGATTCCTCTCTTCCATTATAGATGAGACTCTCACTAGGGTCTCCTCGATATCCCACAGCTCCGCTCTTGCTCCCCCTTCCCCCATTCATAACAAGGACATAGTCCCCCTTGTCCTCACCTTCCATCCCATCAGCCATCGCATACAGCATAGAATCCTCCATCATTTTTGCCACCTCCAACATAACCCTACTACTGGCCTCATCTTCCCATCTCCACCCCTTTCTGCTTTCCTCAGAGACCGTTCCCTCCGAAACTACCTGGGCAACTCGTCCCTTCCCAGCTAAACCACCCCCTCCCCAGGTACTTTCCCCTACAACCGCAGGAGATACAACACCTGGCACTTTACCTCCACCCTCGACTCCATCTACTGACCCAAACAGTCTTCCCAAGTGAGGCAGAGGTTCATTTGCACCTCCTCTAATCTCATCTGCTGTATCCACTGTTCCAGGTGTCAACTCCTGTACATCGGCGAGACCAAGTGCAGGCTCAGCGATCGTTTCGCTGAACACCTCCGCTCAGTCCGTCTTAACTTACCTGATCTCCCGGTTGCTCAGCACTTCAACTACCCCTCCCATTCCCAATCTGACCTTTCTGTCCTGGGCCTCCTCCATTGTCAGGGTGAGGCCCAACACAAATTGGAGGAGCAACACCTCATATTTTGCTTGGGTAGTTTACACTATGAACATCGACTTCTCTAAGTTCAAATAGTCCCTTCTTTCCCTCTCTATCCCCTCCCCTTCCCAGTTCTCCCACCAGTCGTACTGTCTCCGACTACATTCTATCTTTGTCCCACCCACTCCCCTAACATCAGTCTGAAGAAGGGTCTTGACCCGAAAGGTCACCCATTCCTTCTCTCCAGAGATGCTGCCTGTCCCGCTGAGTTACTCCAGCATTTTGTGTCTACCTTCGATTTAAACCAGCATCTGCAGTTGAACATGGTGAACTCTAAACTCTATTCAAAGCCATTTAGTTCAAAAACAACTGAGAATGGAGAGCAAATTTTGATATCACCAATTGCACTGTATCCCAATGAAGGATTACAAAAAAAAAATATATATATAAAAGTGCTTAGCAAACTTGCATAGGTTTATTTAATGCAAAATGATTACATTGCTTGCAGGTGGGGAGTTGGGGTGGGATGTGTTTTTTAAATGACGTTACATGGGGAATGATGTTCTTCAGTGGTTTTCCAAGATGGAAATTGCACTGTATGTTCAATTTGCAGGTGAAAGTGCAAAGCCAAATTTTTGGAAAGGTACACTCCAGTTCAGATTGGGCAGCATCACATTCTACTCCAAAGGTAACCAATTTTTATATACACTGCAGATACAGCAGATAAAGAGTGTTCCTCTTTTGGCACCATGGATGTGATCTTCAGCATGTGACAAGTTCAAGCGAATTATGGCATTTTCAACCTTACTCAGGCCTATGACTACATCAACCAGGATATCCTGTGAAGCACCTTCTTCATATTCAACTGTCCATGGAAATTAGATTCCACCTACTCTCTGCTTCATGGTGCTGTATAGGCCATGATATCAACCAACAGATCCACAGCAGGATAGACAGAAAATGCTGGAGTAACTCAACGGGTCAGACAGCATCTCTGGAGAGAAGGAATAGGTAACGTTCCAGATCGAGACCCTTCTTCAGACTGACAGTCGGGAGAGAGGGCAACTGGTGGTATGAAAAGGTACAGAACAAATCAGAGTTGGCACCGATGACTCAGGAAAGATGGAGCCCACAATGATCCATTGTTGACTGTGGAAGAGGTGATAACGAAGAGACATGATCAGTGAAACTAGCAAGATGTCTAGATGGGGGGGGGGAGGAATGAGGGAATGCATGGGTTATTTGAAATTAGAGAGATCATTATTCATACCACTGGGTTGTAAGTTGCCCAAGCAAAATATGAGGTGTTGTTCCTTCAATTTGCTTGTGGCCTCACTCTGAGAGTGGTGGAGGCCCAGAACAGAAAGGTCAGTATGAGAATCTTTCTTACTGGAATACTGCAATTCACCTCCAACAGACTTCCCGCTGGAAAATCCTTCAAACTTGTGGGAAACTATTCAACCTCTGGCGATGGCTCTCCAGAACTAAAGTGAACCCATTCTAAATAAATCATCCCGTAGTTTGCAGATGAAACTTTCATTGGCTTGTGCTTGGAGGATGAAGTTTAAGATATCCACTGAAACCTAACCACTGAGGTTTATGAGAAAATGGACCTTGCAGGCAATTTCCCTAAGATAAAGGTCCTTTATCAACCTAACCCTGCTGTACAATACATCCCTCTGATGCACTGTATTGACGGTGGAGTGGGCTGCTGGAGGCCCAATAGCAGCCTGGTGTTTGGCTGGACTGGACTCAGCACCAAATGGCCCAGCGCGTGGAATGTACACGGCCGACAGTGGAGGAGCAATGGCGGAGAACACCAACAGCTACGCTTGACCTGGCCGACCCTGCAACAACGCCCGGACATTGGACCTTCATGGTCAGGTCAAGAACTTACAACAACTGGGACTTGAAAATGGCATCAAACTGACGACTCTGTATTCAGTCTCAGTGCACTGCTGCTGTATACTTCTACTGTATCTAAGATTCTTATCTAAGATTATCTAAGTGCTTATGTATAGTGATATTTGTACTGAATTGTATACAAAAATGAATTTCACTGCACCTCAGTACATGTTACAAATGAAGTACGATTGGACCATTGGACATTAATAAATATTTGCAGCATGATCCTGGAAAATGATGTTCACATCCCATAGTTTAACAGTCACATTTCAGTTAAGACTAATTTTGATAATGAAATTCACCATTCTCCTAAATATGCCAGGTCAGACGTTGTCAATTGGAGAAAAGGATGTTTGAAGATCAAGACCAAAAATCTTGTGCAAAGCTAATATCGATAATAATATGATACTCTGACCCTAATGTATGCTTCTGAAACCTACCTGCACCAGCCATCTCAAGGCACTAGAAAGGTAACCTCAATAGTCTTCACTAATTCCTCTAAATCCACCAGAAGGATAAGCAAGGCAATGTTGGCATCTTCTCAGCCAACATTTCCAGCATTAAAGCCCTAATTTTCTCAGTTGGATCTGTTGACAAGCGACGGAGGCCCACCTAACGAATCGTTGCTCACTGGGTCCAGGAATCCACCCGAAGGATCGTCGGACGGTGTAACCAGGAGGGATCTGGAGACATCGGACGGTGGAACTGAGAGCAAGGGCCAGTAGGAGGGTGAACCGGGGTAATGTGTCCAGTGCCGTCAAGATCGACTGCAAGAGGCGCCCTGGGAAACAAAGATGGCTGGTCAAGGGGAGGGTCATCGGTTCGTGGGAACTGTTCCATTCCATGGAGCGTGCAGGCTGACTGGACTTTGGACTTTGAATAATGGTGCCAAAAATGATGGTGACAGCATATGTAAATTATGCAGAATGAATTTCACTGTGCAGTTGCATATGTGACAAATAAAGCACCCTTGAACCATTGACAGGCCACATTGTGCTCATGACTGACACCAGACTCATGAAATAGATATTATATTCTGTACTCTGCAGTGGGAGTAGATTATCGGGCAGCCAGAGGATCAGATGTAAGGATGTGCTCAGAACCTCTTGAAGAATTGCAACATCCTCTCCAGCTCCTGTCCCATGGCTGCTCATAGAAAAGGAGCACTTAAGATGACATTATTAACCTTGAGTGCAAATACCAGAGGTACACAGAAGTTCACAATGAAGGAAGTGCCCACCGCTGCACAATCTACCCACACACCCACCCCTCTCATCAAACAACACATCCATCTAGACTGGAAGTGTCACCCTATGTCCCCAGGGATTATCCAAGTACGAGGATTCTTGTCAAAGCCAAACTAATGAAACCTGAAGTCAATTTCTCAGTCAAAAGGTAGACAAAATATCACACAGATCTTCTCTCCTAAGTGCTATTTAAACCAGCTCAGGAACAGGCATGAATCATGTCTTGCAGTGCAAATAACAACGCCAAACATTTCATCTGAATTCATTACAACTCACTGACTCCCACCCTTCAATCTTTACCCTTTATGATACCTAGACTCAAACAAAAAAAGAATGACGGTAAGCCGTTTGCACATTGAAAAACAATTCCCTAAAAAACATTATAATTTACAAAAGGAGTGCTTGTAGGTACCCCAACACTTTGGAAATTAATACTAATAACTAACAGGCTTTTGGAAAAAGCTAATTAATAATCATGTGAATCCAAACTATATATTACACTAAAATACATATCTATTGTTCTGTGCATTATTTGATACAAGTATGGTATATATCCTCAAAGTTGGCTCTAACCTCTGAAAAACCTTGTATTTATTATCTATTCTTCTGCTATCTGGTCCCTGGCATCAATTTTATTTTTCCTCTCCATTTCATCTGCACAGAAAGAACACATTTCTATCTGGATGTTTTCTATTTAACGGACAGCTGCCAAGGCCTGTTTTAGAAAGACTAGTTTTACAAAATAATGATGATATCAAATTCTGACCATTTTTTGGCTGAGTATATTTGAAACAAAATGATGTGCAGAGAATAACAAAATAAATAAATAATGCTTCCAACAAAAAGAAACACCAAAAATGTATTTTGATACAAATTAGGTCATTGCATTAAGTATTAGAAAACACCATAAACCTCACAAAAATGGATAAATGATCGATCGTGATTTTGAAGAACAACCTGCACTGCAGTGGCTGATAGACTTTAAAGGATCATTGTCATACGACAAGGAAATACCAAATTAAATGCAAAAACACAAATCAATGAAGCATCGTTGATCAGGTCTTTTACAGTGTTTCTGAAATCAATGGATTTTTACTATTTCTTCATTCTCCTACGCCTATATTCGGTGATATCACATTTTCAGAGGAGAGGTACCAGAACACAATGAAGAAGGGTCTCAACCCTAAACATCACCCTTTCCTTCTCTCCAGAGATGCTGCCTGTCCCGCTGAGCTACTCCAGCTTTTTGTGTCTACCTTTGATTTAACCCTGCATCTGCAGTTCCTTCTTGCACAATTGATTCCAATCTCCTTTCAGAGACCAAAAACAGGATGGACCTCCAGTGAAGTACCAATAGAAGCCATTACATTTTGCCGTGCTCGCGGTATGCATGTTTCCGTAATACTTGTTTTGTTACTTTTGTAAGTTGGTGCTTCTGTCTACTGTTAAGATACTTCAACAGACCTAAACAGTTGATGTGCAATGTTGGTGGAGATAAGCATTATATGATTCTGAATATATGTATAATTGATGCAACAATCTGCTGGAAGAACTTAATGGATTGACATGAAGAGTTCCAGCCTGAAACGTTGACTGTCTGTTATCCTGAACAAATGCAGCTCAACCTGCTGAGTTTCTCCAGAAGATTGTTTCTTGCTCCAGATTCCAGCATCGGCAGTCTTTTGTTCGCTAGTGTTTCAGTGATGCTTGTGTTGAAGCTCTACCTTCAGCATTGTTAGCAGGAATCAGAATATTTGTGTTCAGAATAAACACACGTTTAAATATGCAAACATTAATTCCACAGGTTAAAGTAGGAAACATTCAGGATGACTCTCTACCAAGATTAATCTTCCAGAAATCCCCTTAAGAAACAGTTAAGGTGCTAACGGTGTTGTTAAGGCGCAGATTGACAGATTCTTGATTCGTAAGGGGCGTCGGAGTTATGAAGAGAAGGCAGGAGAATGGGGTTGAGAGGGAAAGATAGATCAGCCATGACTGAATGGCAGAGTATAGATGGGCCAAATGGCCTAATTCTGCCCCTATAACCTATGATCAACAGCCCTTAAATAAAGCAATGCAGATCTGCTTGATTACCAATCAAAGAAAAATTAAAGAAATATCAATTAAAAGTAAACCACTGAAAGAGGACACAAAAGCACAATGCTGGAATGCTTAATGTCAGTAGCATCAGAATTAGTCTGATTAATTAGTCTGAAGAAGGGTTCTGACCTATGTCACCTATCCATGTTCTCGAGAGATGCTGCCTGACCCGCTGAGTTACACCAGCACTTTGTGTATATTTTTGTAAACCAGCTTTGTAATCTGCACCGAATGCAAGGGAGCTTAATGCTGTGAGTGAAAAAGTTGCCACTCCAGAGGCGCATATTCACAGGATCTGGTGGAAAGTACCACGTCGATGAGACTGCAAAATGAAACCAATGCACTGGGCTTTATCACACCAGGCCTAGAATCAATGGGAAATCATTTTGATAAGCTTACAAAAAAAGCTACCCTAGACTCTGCAGTTATACTGTGCACACAATTGAATTACACACACAGTAGAGAGGACACGGAAGCTTTTTGGGAAAATATCTGGTAAGAATATTAGTAAAATATTCCTTCCCATTCCTTCTTTCCTGAGATGCTGCCTGACCTGCTGAGTTACTCCAGCATTTTGTGAATAAATACCTTTGATTAGTAAAATAAATGTAAATAGTCATGATAGGAATAGTCAAATAGGAATGATCAGCCATGATCACATTGAGTGGCGGTGCTGGCTCGAAGGGCCGAATGGCCTCCTCCTGCACCTATTGTCTATTGTCTATTCATGGTATGGTGTAATTTACATTTATTGCTAACTGCCATCCAGTTAAAAGTGCACTGTTTAAACATTCTGTGTGTGCTGTTGATCTTGGCCAAAGTAGCAAAACAAACAATACAACTGACTTGAGCTATGAGACAAGTCAGCTGGGCTCCCCGTGACAAGCCAGTCAATGACCCCTCTGGAAATTTCATGTTCTGATGATACTGGGTGAGGGCAGAATTGGACTCAGCTGCAACAGCTCAGCATACATCATCTATGCAGGAAAACCATTGTCTGAGTGAGCTATCAATAGACAATGAGCACTAATGGAGTCATAATTCTCCATAGAAGCACCACTGCAAGATAAACAGCATTAAAAATATGAAATAAACAAATTAGACTAAAATTAAAATGGGGAACTTTACCTTGGAAAGTATAACTTGCTATTTTTCAACACCTGGATTAAATATACACAATTACATTTTTAACAATCAGAATCCTCAGGTCAGCTGTTAAAATATAAGCTATTAGTGGCATTAGACCTTGACTGTAAATGGTATGATGGACAGAGATAAAGCAGGCATGAAATTAAGCTCAATGTTTGATCAATCCTGGTGCAATCTCCTGTATGAATTTTGAAACTTTTCATGTTAATTCAAAAGAAATGCTACCATATGTTATTTATATTGTTGCAACTACACATCACAATAGAATTACCATCTGTTGAGAGATTTTCGATATGCTGTGAAAAATATCATTAATAATCAGAAATAATTGATTCACGTGTTAAAACATGTTTTTAAATATATGGAAAATATTGGCATCTTAAATGCAGAAACTTATAAATAGAACCATTCTTCTAAAATATGCCTAACATATTTCAAAATAATTTTCATTGAAGAACAATTAATACTTTTAATGTCAGTGCTTGAAGAAAAGGCCTCCATTATGCAAGTTAACCCTGGCTCACAATGAACTAATAAAATTAAATTATTCTCCATTGACTTTATAAATGATGGTTTACAAAAAATATATCATTAATATATATGAAGAACTTTGATAACATTAATCAAATTAATGCACACAGCATGTATGCATAATGAGCAGATGTTGCCTTGGTGCTCTCAAGTCCATTTCACAAGCATTTTTATTGTAATTTGTGATTTATCTCGAATATATAAGACTTTAAAAAAATTATCTATTCATATTAGTTCCATTAATCACCTGAACTCATCCCTGTTCATTGGAAGAAGCGGGTAACATCAGAAAAATGGGGCCTGCCGGGACTGTGCACCCATGAGTCTTTGCACCAACCAATCCAATCACTTTTTACTCTGAGAACGTGAAGCCATTAATCCAGTGGTCAGAAAGGAGCCAATGACAGTCTGCCCTTGTCTGCAGGCAACCAAAGGGTTCCCAAGTGCATCATCAAAGTCCCCTTGCTCAGTGACCTGAAGCCCATTGCTAGCTGCAAAATAGACTGCAGGTTAACAGCCTTCCCAGGCAAGCTGTGAATCATCCAAACCAACATACCAGCTGAGGACACTTCATCAAGGAAACCATTTGTTTTGATTCTGTAACCCACTGAGCCCAGTCTAAAATGTATTTTACCAAACTTACTGCCGCACTTGTGATCGTTGTCACCATCCCACACCCTGCTGAGAAACATGCACCTGAAATGGATCTTCTTTGTTTTGCTGGCTAGCATAACACGGCATTGTTTGTGGGGAAATCATTCATTTTTCCCATAAACAATGCTTCCTCTGAGATTCTGTCCAAAGCTGTGATTCCAATTCTTCTTTCTGTTAGTCCTTACTCTCCACAGCAGCCTCACTTCCACCATTCTGAGCTTGATTTCTCTATTTTCAAGTCACTTATTTACCATTTCTTCTTTGTTTTGTCTGATCTAAACCTCCACATGGCTTTAGAAATGTTTTCCTTAAACACAATCCATTTTTTTCAATGCAAGAAAAGCATTTTCTGCACATTGCTTTTGATGCACATTGTAGTATATAACTGGAATATAATCAAAAGGCAGTAGCTACAAATCTATTCATAAGGAGCAGGAGCAGGAATATCATGATCATGCTCCGCCATTCAATAATATCAAGGATGGTCTAATGTTGACCTCAGAATCACTTTCCCTGTGCCTCTCATGCAGTTCAAGTCACAGATAATTTCTACCTCTCTGGGGGAACACACTCCATTTCCAACACTGTGATTCCCCTCAAAATCCCATCTTTCAATAAGATCACAACTCATTCTGTTATTGCTGCAAATAGTCACCCAACAAATCAATACGGTTCTCGAGTTGTTAACGCATGGGCAAAAAAACATAAAATGATACGTCAAGATACTTTGATCAGGCATGGATAGGAAAGGTTTAGAGGGATATGGGCCAAATGTAGACTGGTGGGATGAGCATAGATGGACCATATTGGTCGGCGTTGGCAAGTTGGGCGAAAGGGCCTGTTTCCGTGCTGTTTGACTCTATGACATGAAGTGGCTCCAGCTGGAAGTGGGAAGATGCAACTGTAGCTGGGCATGCTCATCTGGTCAGAAAACATTCAGGGAGTTGGGAACTCTTATGAGTTGTGCACAGGGAGAATACATTCCTCAGTCTACCCAGACGCACAGTAAAAGACAGAGGGAATGCTAAGGAAATTGAGGTCCAAGAGATCAAAATTTGAAGGTGAAGGTAACATTAACTCACAGCATTGGGGGCAGGTGGATGAATAGATTATTCCGGGGTTGCAGAGAGGTTGGCACAACATCTGAGTATCATAGACAATAGACAATAGACAATAGACAATAGACAATAGGTGCAGGAGTAGGCCATTCGGCCCTTCGAGCCAGCACCGCCATTCAATGTGATCATGGCTGATCATTCTCAATCAGTACCCCGTTCCTGCTTTCTCCCCATACCCCCTGACTCCACTATCCTTAAGAGCTCTATCTAGCTCTCTCTTGAATGTATTCAAAGAATTGGCCTCCACTGCCCTCTGAGGCAGAGAATTCCACAGATTCACAACTCTCTGACTGAAAAAGTTTTTCCTCATCTCTGTTCTAAATGGCCTACCTCTTATTCTTAAACTGTGGCCCCTGGTTCTGGACTCCCCCAACATTGGGAACATGTTTCCTGCCTCTAATGTGTCCAACCCCTTAATAATCTTATACGTTTCGATGATCCCCTCTCATCCTTCTAAATTCCAGTGTATACAAGCCTAGTCGCTCCAGTCTTTCAACATATGACAGTCCTGCCATTCTGAAGAAGGGTCCCGACCCGAAACATCACCCATCCTTTATCTCCAGAGATGCTGCCTGTCCCACTGAGTTACTTCAGCACTTTGTATCCTCCTTCAGAAAGTAGTGATTAGCTGGCTGTTAAAATCTGCATTAATGAATGGCCTTCCCAGGGCACATCAGAGGGCAAGGAGTCAACCACACAGAATGGTGTCTTGAATTAGACATAGGGCAGTCAGGCAAGGATAGCAAATTCCTGCCCCCTTCAAGGACATTTATGAAGCAGACCGTTTTTTACAGGTGTACCCGATCTGGCCTCCTTTACTTCGGCGAGACAAAGCTTAGACTAGGTGACTGTTTCATCGGACACTTGTGGTGGGTCAATGAAGGTCTGCTGGATCTCCCGGTTGCTAACCATTTTAACTCTCATTGTCATTCTCACGCTGACCCTCTGACCTGGGCCTCCTCCAATGCTAGAGTGAAGCCACACGCAAACTGGAGGAACAGCAGCTGATAATGCACGTGGGTAGCTTATAACCTAATGCAATTAAATTCTCCAATTTTAGGTAACTAACCTATAAACACCCCCTCCTTCCCCTCACTTTTTCCCTCGTCTCCTCGCTGTGCCCCACCTGGATGCTTATCCATTTCTCCCCTTCCCCCTCTGCCCAGCCCCTTCCAAAATGTCTTCCTCTGGCTTCATAATTAGCATGTCTTTTGTTCTTATCTCACACTCTTTGTCTTTTCATCTCTGGCCTTTGTCCAACCATTTGACAATTGACAATTTCTCCCTCCTGCTCGTGACAGCTCAATTTAACCTAATTTACAACAGAACAGAGGGAAATCTAGTCTATTTCCTCAGAAAATTAGACAAGTGTATAACTTTGTTGAATTTTGATTTAACTGTAAATGATTTTTTCTGATGATCTCAATTGTCAGTATATCGAAGCTGACAAAACTCATAGTATTATCTCTTAGAGTCATAGAGTCAAAGAGTCATAGAGTGATACAGTGTGGAAACAGGCCCTTCGGTCCAACTTGCCCACACCGGCGAACATGTCTCAGCTACACTAGTCCCACCTGCCCGCGTTTGGCCCATATCCCTCCAAACCTATCCTATCCACGTACCTGTCTATCTGTTTCTCAAATGTTGGGATAGTCCCTGCCTCAACTACCTCCTCTGGCAGCTTGTATCATACACCCACCACCCTTTGTGTGAAAAAGTCACCCCTCAGATTCCTATTAAATCTTTTCCCGTTCACCTTAAACCCATGTCCTCTAATTTCATTTCTATTGCGGATCGTATCAGTTTCATGGAATAACCAGATGCAAAGAACAAACAGAGGTAAATTTATCACTTTTCAATGATAATATCCTCTTTTCACTAAGGAAATTAACAGCATACCGCTTGAGCTCAGAGTCTTAGAGCCATAGTCTTAAAGCGTGGAAACAGGCCCTTTGGCTCATCTTGCCGACACTGGCCAACATGGTCCATCAACACATCCCACCAGCCTGTATTTGGCCCACATCCCTTTAAACCTGTTCTATCCATGTACCTGTCAAAATTGTCCTTAAACGTTGCAGTAGTACTTGCTAGTAGTACCTCCTCTGGCAATTTGTTCCATACACACATCACCCTTTGTGTGAAAAAGTTACCCCTCAGTTTCCTACTAAATCTTTCCCCCTTCACCTTAAACCTCTGACCTCTGGTTCTTGAATCCCCTACTCTGGGCAAAAGAATCTCCAGGTATTATGGAGGTAAGACATTATTTCCCTTGATCAGAAACTTGCTTTGAAATTATTTGTAAGCACCCTTATTGTCCAGCTTAACTTGTGGCAATGCACACACTGATCATTTTACAGCCAACGGGCAGCAAAGCTCTAATAAAACTGTCAACATCAAATCAAGCATTTTATACCGAGAGAGAAACTGTTCGTCAACTTTTCTGCAAGTATGCTATTTTCTGCAGACATAGAAACACATTAATGTGTCAGTCTCAACAAAGGCAGCCGTCTATTTTAATGGACCTCAGCTGCACCACCATAATGATGAACAATTCACAGTCATTGCAAGTCAAATTATCTCTTTTGTGCTAACACATGTGTTAGATAGTAAAACTGCTGATATTAGCTAAATTTATGGACTAGAGCCACTCAGAATTTAATCACTTTAAATTTCATGTAACGGTGAATCTGTTGGCAAATATCATGATTTACTTGCATGAGTAGTTCCCTGGTTATGCAAAAGATAATGTACACTGATAATGTTAACGGACATTATGTCCGACTGAAAATAAAGTGATCGCAGTCAAATCAGTCAAAATTGCAACTTTTATTGAAATGCCTTGGAGAATATAACAGTATCCTTGGATCAAGTGCTTCACGAGGAGCAGAATTTGAAAGACAATGACAATTTATTAGCTACAGTGAAGTGACTGCCGTGCCCTGTGGTGTTTGATTTCAACTGAGGTGATGGACTGGTAAAGACAACCCCCTGAGAAGCTCAAATCGTGAACTGCATCATTACAAGATGCATGAAGACGTGTTTCTGGTGCCTCAAAACCCAAGCATACACTCCCTGAGGTATAGAGTCCCTGACAGGAAGTTAAAACTGGACCAGTGTGTTCGGAGCTTTTGCCAATACTAAGAGAAAGAATGAGAAAGAGGGAGAGGGAGAAAGAGGGAGGGAGAGAAAGAGGGAGAGAGGGAGAGAGGGAGGGAGAGAGGGAGGGAGAGAGGGAGAGAGGGGGAGAGAGGGAAAGGGGGAGGGGGAGGGGGAGGGGGGAGGGGGGGAGGGGGGGAGAGGGAAAGGGGGAGGGGGAGGGGGAGGGGGAGGGGGAGGGAGAGGGAGAGGGAGAGGGAGAGGGAGAGGGAGAGGGAGAGGGAGAGGGAGAGGGAGAGGGAGAGGGAGAGGGAGAGGGAGAGGGAGAGGGAGAGGGAGAGGGAGAGGGAGAGGGAGAGGGAGAGGGAGAGGGAGAGGGAGAGGGAGAGGGAGAGGGAGAGGGAGAGGGAGAGGGAGAGGGAGAGGGAGAGGGAGAGGGAGAGGGAGAGGGAGAGGGAGAGGGAGAGGGAGAGGGAGAGGGAGAGGGAGAGGGAGAGGGAGAGGGAGAGGGAGAGGGAGAGGGAGAGGGAGAGGGAGAGGGAGAGGGAGAGGGAGAGGGAGAGGGAGAGGGAGAGGGAGAGGGAGAGGGAGAGGGAGAGGGAGAGGGAGAGGGAGAGGGAGAGGGAGAGGGAGAGGGAGAGGGAGAGGGAGAGGGAGAGGGAGAGGGAGAGGGAGAGGGAGAGGGAGAGGGAGAGGGAGAGGGAGAGGGAGAGGGAGAGGGAGAGGGAGAGGGAGAGGGAGAGGGAGAGGGAGAGGGAGAGGGAGAGGGAGAGGGAGAGGGAGAGGGAGAGGGAGAGGGAGAGGGAACATGAATGTGTATGAGAGAGGGAACAAAAACACGAGAGAAACAGAACAAAAAAAAGCAGCAGAGTGAACAAATAAATGGGAAAGAACAAAAACACGAGAGAAAAATTAGAGGGAAAAAAGCAGAGAATAAAGCAAAAGAAAATAAACAAAAGATAAAAATCACAAGAAAATATAACTCGAGTGAAAATAATGAGAGTGAGAGAGAGTAAGGACCAAGGTTTCTCTCCGGGTATTGGGTAAAATTGCTCTTTCCCTTGTACGAGCATTCCACAGATAAGCACCATTTAATAAAGCCTTAATAGAAAGACATCATTATTCTGTGGACGGCTTAATTATAATCATGTCTCGTCTTTCCGCTGACTGTACAGTATGCAACAAAAAAAGCTTTTCATTGTACCTCGGTACAAGTGATAGAGTGGGGATGATCAAATATTATCTCTATTAATTAAGATGGTGTCTAGATTTATTTTAAAGAATAAGAGTAATTCTATAATCCTTACAAGTAACTACTCTCTGATCCCTACTTTTTTTCTGGGACAATTACCCATTTTTTAATTGGGAGAATCTGTTGTAGTTTAAGTTGCATAATATTTTCTGGAACTTTTTTAGCAGGCTTTGTTTTCTTTGTTTTCCACCAGACAACTCAATGGTTGAAGCAGAATTGTCAATAAAAGCCGTTATGATCATCCGTACGTCATGCCACAACTCAGCTGTCAATATGAGTTCCTTGCAATCCTTCCAAATCTTTAAATAAAATATTATTGTTGTCCAATGTCACTGGGATGAATGTGTTGATGAGATTGGACATCCTGTAACCGAATGCATAATATTGGGGTGCTGTACCACCTCAGTGCAATCAAGTGCCTCAAATATCTACATTTTCTGCCTGTACCCCAATTAGTGCACAAACTGCAGTAAGCTGTTTACACTCACTCCATCTCCCTTATTTAACAGAAGTCTAGATTATAAGTGAGTACGATCTAATAAAATTTCTATTGAGAAAATGTTGTCACAATCTTATAGACAATAGACAATAGACAATAGGTGCAGGAGGAGGCCATTCGGTCCTTCGAGCCAGCACTTCCATTCAATGTGATCATGGCTGATCACTCTCAATCAGTACCCCGTTCCTGCCTTCTCCCCATACCCCCTGACTCCGCTATCCTTAAGAGCTCTATCCAGCTCTCTCTTGAATGCATTCAGAGAATTGGCCTCCACTGCCTTCTGAGGCAGAGAATTCCACAGATTCACAACTCTCTGACTGAAAAAGTTTTTCCTCATCTCAGTTCTAAATGGCCTACCCCTTATTCTTAAACTGTGGCCCCTTGTTCTGGACTACCCCAACATTGGGAACATGTTTCCTGCCTCTAACGTGTCCAACCCCTTAATAATCTTAAAACTGTTTATACACTAATCTTTACATCCTCAATCGTGATGACTATTTTTCACTGTTTCCCGCATCCAATTTTTCTGAACCAACTGTGAACTTAATTTCGACACAAAGCTTGCGGTATTAACGGAGCAGACAGATTTCCCTTATGTAAACTATCTTCCACTTCGGAGGAATACTTTTATTCCACCGCTCAGTCGGTTCAGGTTATGCTTGTCAAACCTTCGAATATTTTATTCCAAACATGATTCAGTAAAGTGAATTGTGCAAATTAACTGCACTGCTGTCCTGCAGAATGAACACAATAAATTAGTACAAAGCAGCTCCAAATAAACACAACCAATTATTGTCTGAATGCATGGGGGTAAACCATTCTACTTAATCTTCTACCGTGAATATCAGTTTTATTCCCTCTCCCCCTCTTCAATTCCTCTTCTATCCAGAAATCTATTGACCTCTCTTTTGAATTAATTCAATGATTGAGTTTCCACAACCCTTCGAGGTGGAGAATTCAGGGTTCACCATTCTCTGTGAAGACATTTCTCTGCATTTAAGTCCTAAATGTACAACCCCGTAATTTGACACTGTGATTCCTCATTCCAGATCCCTCAGCCAAGGGAACCTCCTCCCTACATTCACCCTCCCCATACTTCTAAGTTTTTCTTTTAATGTTATAATGTAATATACCTGATTTGTAGAAACATGCTTATTGCCTAATATTCCAAGCATTTGCGTGATTAAAAACAATACGTTACAACGAGTGGGCTGTAATGCAAGTCAAGGTGACTATGAATAGCAGGATTAATCTAGTCAGTAAGCCTTGGAACAGTAAAACCAGGCAAGTACATTAAATTATTGTCTCTGAAATACAGGACTCATATTGCAATGGAACATTGTTAATATATTTCACCGAAGTATTCTCTTGTAAAACATTTTGGGATGTTTTACGATGCTTGAAGGTGATATATAAATGCAAATTCCTCTTGTTGAACGTACTTAGCACCTGGTTTGTGATTGGGCGCCTAGGACATGAAGATATAACCAATAAGGTTAATGAGGGCAGAGCTGTTGACATTGTATATAGGGATTTCAGCAAGGCATTTGACAAGATTTCACGTGGTAGGCTGCTTTGGAAGGTTAGATCGCATGGGATACAAGGAGAGCTGGCCGGCTGGATAGAAAATTGACTTCATAGAAAGAAGGGGAGGGTGATGGTGGAAGGTTGTTTTTTCAGACTGGAAGCCTGTGACTAGTGGTGTGCCTCAGGGTTCAGTGTTGGATCTATTGCCGTTTGTCATCTATATCAATGATTTGGATGAGTATGTACAAGGCATGATTAGTAAATTTGCAGATGACTAAAGAGGGTGGTATTCTAGATAGATCGCGAAGATGGTTGTCAAAAATTGCAGCAGGATCTTGATTGGCTGGGCAGGTGGGCTGAGGAAGGGTTAATGAAGTTTAAATAAAGATAAGTGCATAAGTTACATTTTGGGATGTCTAACCAGTGCGAGACCTACACGTTGAATGGCATGGCTCTGAGGAGTTTTGAAGAGCAGCGGGATCTAAGTGGAGGTATAAAGGTCCTTGAAAGTGGTGTCACAGTTAGATCGGGTTGTCAAGAAGATTTTTAACACATTGGCCTTCTTTGTCAGATTATTGAGCATAAAGGTTGGGAGGTTATGTTACAGTTGTACAAGGCATTGGTGAGGCCAGACTTGGAGTATTGTGTTCAGTTCTGGACACCATGTTATAGGAATGGGTGCAGAGAAGATTTATGAGGATGGTGCCAGGAACTGAGGGGCTGAACTATAGAGTGTGGTTGAGCAGGTTAGAACCTTATTTCATGGAGTCCAGGAAGCAGAGGGTTGATCCTTTAGAGGTGTATACGATCATGTGAGGAATAGATAGGGTAAATGCACAGAGTATTTTATGCAGAGTAGGGAATCAAAAAACAAAGGACATAGGTTTAAGGTGAAGGGGGATTGATTTAAAAGAAGTCTGAGGGGCAACATCTTTTATACAAAGGGTGGTAGGTAGACGGAGCTAGCTGCCAGATGATATAGTTGAGACAGGTACTATCACGATATATAAAAAACATTTGGACAGGTACATGGATAGGATAGTTTGTAAGGATATGGGCCTAACATCGGCAGGTGGAATTAGTGTAGATGGGGCATGTTGGTCAGCACGGCCAAGTTGGGTCGAAGGGTCTGTTTCCACACTATATGACTCCATGATAACTGAGTTCAAAGGAAAGCTGTAACACCAAGCCAGCAAGAGGGAAACAGGTGCAGTTCAGCGTCCTTTTCCTGGTGAATGAGAGGGGAGAGAATAGCTTCTCCTCTGAGGCGGCTGATCCATTGACTCTGAGATGCACCAGATGACATTTTATGTTTGGTGCACCACATAACTTAATAAATGCTCCAACTGTGAAGAGGCTGTTGTATTCATTATGTATTGTGTGAGTACAGCATTGTCAACCTTTACTCTCATGTTGACCTTCACTGACAGATCCGGTTCGCAACTGGTTGCAACTGTGCAGGAGAGCAAGGCAGTAGCCCACCTCGACATCCACTAACTAAGTAGCCTGCTGAAACAGTGACCTTGGAACGACTAATTATCAGCAGAGGCAAGTTGATGTTGTAGATAGCATTACCTGGCTTATTAGGTCTGCCTGCATGCGATGCATGGTGTGCTTCACCTTTACTTTAAAAGTGCCCTTTGTAAAAACGTGTTTGTTTTTGAAACTTCTAACCAATTCTGTCACCCGCTTTATTATAAAATTGTTGTACTAATTCCCTCTCCTTTCAATTACGGGACTCGTTTGTGTACATTTTTCTCAAATATGAGAAATCCTTCCCATTTAAAAGGACATCTATTTGAACAATATGAAATGGTAATTGATGAAAATCTACAGGAAGTCAAACAGAGAGAGAGTGAGAGAGAGAGAGAGGCAGACAGACAGAGGCAATGTTTCTGATGATGAATGACCTTTCATCAAAACACTCCAGATATATATACCCTAACTTGCAGAGGATTTCCACATTTCTAAAATATGTATATTAAATCTTCACCATCTACAGCATTTTGCATTTCCATTCATTATTGGAAAAGTTGATTTTCAAATAACATTGTCAAATTAACCCGTAGAAGAAAGGTGTGGTCCTTTGCAGCCCCAAAGACTCAAATGCATTTCACATATCGACCACTTCATTACTCAATAACATTAAAACATTAAAATCATCCGATTGAGGATCGCTGAGAAAATACCAAGATAACTGTACCACGTCATCATTCATAAAGGGATTTAATAAGATAGCAACGTGAGCAGAACCTGTTACATTAAGTCTCCTAATTATGGGCACAGTAAAAGTCGGAGCAAGGATCCACAATCCCACGTTTTTTGGTGCGTAATTCAAAACTGTGCAACATCAAGCTTATTTTTATTATATTAATAAAATAGCATCACTCCGATCTTTGTTTCACTTGGGCTAAGATTAACTGAGACTTTATTTTCGATCACAGCCATCATACTCCAGACCATTTTGTTCCAAGAAAATAACCATATTTGTGGCATTAACCTGATAAAATTGGCTTAAGCAAAGACTGCAAACATGACCTTCATATCCTGAGAATTTTGCTCTGCTGAACTGACTTTACAAGTTTTCACTGAGAATTAAAGTTGATATTGATTATAATTTCTATTACAAATTGAATTGGTAAAATGTATAAGAATCTTGCAGGGTGACTCATGACAAGTAGATATCCAGGAGATTGAAAAGTTTCAAGGGACACAATCATGAATCATTGAATAATGGAGAAGAAAAGGAATAGTAAACTGATGCATTTCTCAAAGATTTTCTCAAAGATTTTTTAGTATAGATTTAGCAGTTACAAATATCAGAATTTATGTGCCAAAGATGGCTGTAAAATCTGTGTTTTGCAGAAGCATGAGGTAATAAATTAAACTGCTGCATTCAACCAAAACAACTGATTAATCCACAACAATCTCTCTGGGTCCCATGCTGAGTCTGGACTAGACAATCAATTATTTTTATATCCTTGGCAACAGCAACTTCAGACCGGCTACTTAAAGTTCTGGCCTGGAACATTAATTCTGATCAGAAAGGAAGTTAAACATGCCATCAATATTGCATGCCATCAATCTGCAAACACTATTTCTCTGAATTTCAGACCAGCTTATCTCAGGTACCAGACTTGTTATACGCTGCCGTCAAAGTTTGGTTCCACAGATGTAAATGGACTTGAACTTCAGAAGCAGAGAGCAACATCCCAGCCACTTCCACGGACCAAGTTTCTAGCACCAACCACTCACTGGGCGGCTCAGTGGTGCAGCGGTAGAGCTGCTACCTTACAGCGGGTTCGATTCTGACCACAGTTGCTATCTGTACGGAGATTGCACGTTTTCCCCTTGACCACGCGGGTTTTTTCTGGGTGCTCTATTTCCCTCCCACACTCTAAAGACGTACACATTTGTACGTTGTTTTTGGCATCGGTAAAATTGTAAATTGTCCCTGGTGAAAAGCTTTTCACTGTACCTCGGTACACGTGACAATAAACTAAACTGAACTTTGGATAGTCCTCGAGCACGGGGTGACCACTGGTCAGCATGGACATGCATGCTGAAAGGCCTGTTTCCGCACTGAGTTGAATTGAATCAACCTTCCAAGCCAATTAACATGCAAGTTTTGAAATCAGAAACAAAAGATTACAATTCCTTTGTGCATCGTCTACTTATGCATTGGAAATTATCAGACAATAATGCACTGACATTTGCAATGGGTGGGCAGCTGTTAGTTGAGTAGATAACACTTGAGAAGTCCAACCCTGATTAGAAATCTCAAATATAACAGACGCAGGAAATTTAAAAAAAACATTAAAAACACTCCCAAAACGTAAGATCAGGGTAAAGGTGAAGTGACTTGACTCTGAAGTTAAGAAATGATTGATACCTGAAGTGGGGAGCCCAGCTCCCACACACACTCACACAGTTGCTGGAGGGTTGCACATGTCTCCCCAAAGCTTTAAAAAAACACGCTTTTAAAAGCGCATTTTTAAAACATTGAGACATCATGACAGATCATCTCAAGGACAAATCATTAATTATTCCTCCTTTAAAAATCTTCTGAATATTTAACTTAATAAAAAGACGGATTTGACACCTTACCACAGAATGACTTACCACCTGCGGGGCACTGCTATTTTTGTACTACTGCTGAAACTAGTGTGTTGACATCTGGCATTTCGGTGCTCAGTACTTTGACTGTTCATTGCTCCCATGTTGGTGGCATGATGCATTCATTTACAGACAAATTAACTTGAGGGTTGGACCTTATTATCATTTTGCTCTTGATGTGCAGAATTAAAAAATCGGGCTACTTAGCGCCACCTTATGCACTGGTGAACAGGGAGTGGGGAAAGGTCGTTCTGAGAGGGTGGAGTGTCCAATCTCTGCAGGTTTGCAACCCTGACCAACAACAGCCCAGACTGTCCTTAAGGCACTGCTTAAATTGTTCTTGCTTCTCCAGGACTTTGAAAATTTACCTCATTGGATACAATTTCACCAGATTACGAGCTAATAGTGACTAACCTATGCAATGCATACACTTTGCCCATTTATTGTTCCTAGAAATTAACATTGGGAGTCCATATTCTGGGAGGAGTTTTACATTTTAACTGAGTGTAAGGCCTCAAACCAGTGAGCATTCATACTCCTTCGTGTGCGATCCAGAGGAAGATTTTGATCAAAGCAAGGTCACAAATTGAGCAGATAATCTTTCCCCGTCATTTTCATTATCTCATTCCCTACAGAAAGTTGTCCTCTATGGCTAGGATAATAATAGGGAATAACATATCTAAGTAGCAAGATTATTGCCAGAGTAATTCCCTGCATCTTATAACATTTTTCCACAGAAGTACATTTATAATGTCTCTAAATGTAGAATTGCTGGGAATTGTTTTGTTTTATTCTTCCTATGCTGTCTTCTACTATTCCAGGCAAATCCTATATTCTAGATTTTCTTTTTTTTTAAATCAACATGATACTCTCTAACTTTATAAATCTTAGTTCCTGAAAAATAACAGATGGATACATTTGTTCTTCTGTGTCATAAAGGTGAACTTATTTAGGAAAACAATCTATCAGGGTATTAAAGATAACAGCAAAACAGCAATAATTTTTGAATAAATAGCTGTTTTGCAATGCAAAAAGCAGTTACATTATATTTTTAAATCCTTTTTGTTGATTGAAATGTTTTTGATCATTTGTTTTTGTAATTTGCTTCCTCTAACCGATCCAAAACCATGGAATGGAATGGAAGAAGACACACAGTGCTGGAGTAACTCAGCGGGTCAGGCAGCATTTCAGGAGAACGTATACAGGCAACATTTTGAGTTGGAATCCTTCTTCGGACTGATTGTGGTGAAAGGGAAGAAAGCTGGCAGAGAGCTGGTAGCAGCGCAAAGCCTGACAAGTGATCGGTGGATACAGGTGACAGGAGTTTTGAATGGCAGATGCTTAGCAAAGGCCAGAGATGAAAAGACAAAAAGTGTGAGATAGGGTTTCGCAATTCTTCTATCCTTAACAGTGAACGAAGAGACAAAGTGCTTGTCAATGGGTCAGGCAGAATATATCTAATCTACATGGAGTTATTGACAATTTTCATTGAGGTTAATGTCTTATTAACATCCACCTAGGTGTAACAGAGGGTGCAAGAGTATGACCTACCCCACTTTGTCCAATTCCGTGGTAGGAAATGGATGCAATTTATCTGTGATGTCACTTGGTGAATGGGTCTTAGCGAATACTTGAGCACAATGGAACTTAAAGTTTTGTTATTTTAGGTACTGGAAACAAGCTCACAATACCACACAGTATCACAGAATCAGTAAAATTAACTGTTCCGCAAGTACAATTCTCAGTAGATTTGAGACTTTTACTCTATTAGAGTTTGGCAAAGCACAGAAGTACCAAAAATCGGAATTAATTATGGCCAAGAATCACTTTGTAAAAAATTGTCCGTTTCTTCTTCAGGAATGATCTTAGTTGAAAGAAACACTTGTTTTAGGTTCCAAATTTCATGACTCCATCATTTGTGCAAATTTTGCACTGATTATGATAAAGGCAAGATAACAAGTTAATATTGTGGATAATTGAATGGAAATAACTAAATAGGTTTTCCACATCTGCCTAACATTTGGCGCAAAAATAAAATATCTGAGTTACAATTTATATTTCCTTTTATGCCACTTGCAAAGTGAAATTCTCCTATGTGGAGAATCCTGTCTTGTATTACTGCCCACTGCAATTTATGAACTACATTTCATGGCTCCCAGATTCACTATCAAACTGGTAGAACTACCCAAGGAAATAGCAGTCAGTGTCAACACATTATGCTACTTCTAGCCCCTCTGCTGGAACGGATATCATAAAACTGCATCCAATGCATTTCATGATGCAATTCAGAGGCACTGGCTGGTGGACCCTACAGTATTAATGACATAAAATGCACAGTCAAAAATTATTTCATGCACATAATGTGTGAAGTTTGACAAAGTGCAGATATACAAGTACATTCACAAAGATGCTGAGTTTCAAGGGAAAAAGAAACAAATAGCATGGTGGCAAGTACAATTTGGATGTTGTATGTTATTAGTTTCTTATTATAGATGCAGTATGGAAACAGGCCCTTTGACCCTCCAAGTTCATGCTAAACAACGATCAGCTGTTCACACCGGGTTCTATGTTATTCGAACTCCCTACACACCAGGGACAATTTCCAGAGGTCAACAACCCTACCAACCTGCATGTCCTTGGGATGTGGGAAGAAATTGGAGCACCTGGAGAAAATCGACACAGTCACGGGGAGAACTTGCAATCTCCGCACAAGACAGCACCTGAAGTCAGGATCGAACGCATGTCTCCTGCACTATGAGGCAGCCACTGTCCCTGCTGTGCCATTGCGCTGCCTTTTCAAAAAGAATAGCGTAATCACCTGATTCACAAGTCATGAGAATTGTTTGTTTCTTTCACCTAAGCAGAAGCAAAACCTTGACTCACAAGGGAGGCCAAACAAGTCAGAAATAGAAAACAGTCAATAATTTTAAAAAGACACAAAGTACTAAAGGAACTCAGCATAGACAGAAAAAGCTGGAGTAACCCAGCAGGACAGGCAGCATCTCCGGAGAGAAGGAATGGGTGACGTTTCGGGTTGAGACACTTCTTCAGACAGTAATTCAGCATCTCAGGCAGCATTCCTGACCTATGCCATCTATCCATGTCCTCCAGAGATGCTGACTGACCCACTGAGTTACTCCAGTACTTTGTGCCTTTTTTGTAAACCAGTATCTGCATTTCTTTGTGTCCGAATAATAAATGAAACCAGGAGATATTGCTTTACAAAAATGTGTATACGCTTGCTGCAGTGCTTTGACCAGTAGACCTGCTGCCTCACAATTCAAGCGACCCTGGTTCAATCCAGACCACTGCCGCTTTTGTCAATATGGACTTAGCAAAGCCTTTAATAAGGTACCACATGGTCAGCTGCTCTGGAAAGTTAGATCGCATAATATCCAGGGAGAGCTATGTCGAGCTGGATATAAAGTTGGCTTCATGGAAGGAAACAGGGGGTGGTGGTGGAAATGTGTTTTTCGGACTGGAGGCCTGTGTCTAGTGGTATGCCTCAGGGATTGATGCTGGGCCCTGTGCTGTATTTGGTTCATATTAATGATTTGGATGAAAATGTACAAGGCATGATTAGTAAGATGATTTTCAAAATTGGCAACAGAATTTTGATCAGCTGGGCAAGTGGGCTGAGGAATGGCTAATGGAATTTAATGCAGATAAGTGCGACATGTTGTATTTTGGGAAGTCAAACCAGGGCAGGACCTTCACAGTGAATGGTTTGGCCATGGGGAGTGTTGTGGAGTAGGCAGATCAAGGAGTATACCTACATAGTTCCCCAGAGTTGGCTTCACAGGTAGATACGGTGGTAAAGAAAGCTTTTGGTACAATGGCCTTCATTAGTCAATGCATTGAGTATGTTTCAGTTGTCCAGATGTTAGTCAGGTCATATTTGGTGTATTGTGTTTAGTTTTGGTCACGATGCCCTTTTGGAAGGATGTCATTATGCTGTGAAAAGAAGATTTATGAGAATGTTACCAGGACTTGAGGGGCTAAGCTATAGGGAGAGGTTGGACAGGTTAGGACTTTATTCCTTAGAGTGCAGGATGATGAAGGGTGATCTTATGGAGATCTTATACAATCGTGAGGGGAATAGAGAGGGTGAATACAGAGAGACTTTTGCCCAGGGTTGGGGTATCAAAAAACAGAGGACATAGGTTTAAGGTGGGAGGGGCAAGATTTAATAGGAACTTGAGGGGCAACTCTCTTGACCCAGAGGGTGATGGGTGTATGGAACGAGCTGCCAGAGGAGGTAGTTGAGGCAGGTAGTATAACAGCATTCAAAATACACTTTTATCGGTACAAGGATAGGAAAGGTTCAGAGGGATATAGGCCAAATGTGAAAATAGGACCAGTTTAGATGGGACATATTGGTCAGCATGTATGAGCTGGGCCAAAGGAACTATTTCCATGCTGTGTGATGCTATTTTCTTAGAGAAGCTGGTGTGGAGTAAAGGGAGACTCACTTGGAACACAAACTCCAGCACTGATCATTTGAGCCAAGTGATAAATGTCATAGAAATTCCGTGTAAACACAATTATGGAAGCCTTTAACCATAACAGCATCTTATCGGCTAATTATATATATTTGGACCAACTTTTCAGCTCATAATTAAGAACTAGTTACGTTTTTAAAAAACAGTAGGTGGCAGTTATTTTATTCACAAATCACATTTTGCCACAATTGCTCTCCTGAGTGCTCCTTTATGGAAGTGAGAGGAACCTAATTGCTATTTGGGAGGTTTTAAAGAACACGTTAAAGCGATTGCCTGTTTTGTTTTCTAAATAAGGGCTTAAAATTAATTAGTGAGCCGCAGTTCACAAACCTGTAAACAACATTATTGTTCATCATTAGATACTGTGGAGGAAACGAGACTGCAAGGCACGGCTGACACATTATTAGGTATGCAAAGGGAAAGGCTTGAAGTTGATAAATTAGTCCTTCACTCAGTTTGTGAAATTGGGTTTGGCCAGTTACATTAAAAGCATCCATTCATCATATCAAATGACAGTCCTTGTTTGGGCACAAGCAAGTCCCTGTTCTCAGAATGAAGCCAAGACAAATGAAACTTAACCAGAACTATCATTGGGAAGATATTTCCTGCAACTACAATATATCTATTGACAAAATAAATACCTTTTAAAAAAAAGTTGAAATATAGTCTTTAAAAAGTAAATCTGGTGGCATATACTGGTTTCCAGTGCAATTTCAGCAGAAAAAAATCTATGCACTTAAATGGTACCTGAAAGCCAATTCCAAGCATGCAGCTTTGTGACATGTAAGATCAATTCATTAAAAGAAGACTGTGACTGGCTCAGCATCTGAGGACATGACTCTTGGGAGGGAATCACAATTAAATGAACCAGCCTGGCTTCATTAGTGGAAAGAGATGTGTTTGACAGAATAGATCTATTTCCAAAGCACCAATTGGCTGAATGGTGAAAGAAGTTCAACCTTAGTCTGCTTATCATATGATCAAATGTGGCAGTGATGGTCTCAGCTCTGAGGGTAAAACGGACTGTGGAAAAAAAACATCAGGAACGGAGGTCTTTTTCAAATAGGGCAACAATGGCAGAGGAGAAGGCACAGCGAGGATGTGAACAAGTACAATGCATGCCTTTCCAATACGAGTTTACTTTTAATTGTATCAGCATCAAAATCACGGAAATAATAAATCCTAGGGACTGGAAAAGAGATTTAGCCAAACTATTTAACGGTGATTGTTCCAATACCAAACAAAATACCCGGCCTTAATGCCTTCACATTGTGCAGCGCAACTTTAGATTATTTAAAGTATAATAATAATCACTGGTAATGTGATTATGTAAATTATTGGAATTAAGAGAAAGAGAATAATTGATTGCATGTGCATGTGTATTGCATGACTGCATACATTGATTCATGACTGCATTGCAGCTGGGATTCTTAATGGGACCCCACGCCACTTTGAAGCAACTCTTATCGAAGTATGTTTTCATTAAATTCATATTTTTCATTTCCAAGGTACAATATGGACAGCTGATTGAAGTGATCAACTCCGTCATGTGCATGCACAGATACGGAGATGGAGACACAAGAGACTGCAGATGCTGTAATCTTGAATAAAAAACAAATGCTGGAAGAACTCAACGGGTCAGACAACATCTGTGGAGAGAAATGGATGATCAACATTTCAGGTCAGGTTCCTTCTTAAGATTGATGGAGCAGAGGGGAGAAAGCTGAAAAGGACAGTTAGGCATGGAGCAAAGCCTGCCCAGTGACAGGTGAGGGTGGCAGATATGGAAATATTTTGCTCGGGTAGATGCAACCCTTCTGCATGAATATCGCATTCTCCATTTTCAAGTAAAACACCCTCCTCACTGCCCCCCAACACTCCCTCCTCTGCCCCCCCAACACCCCCTCCTCTGCCCCCCCAACACCCCCTCCTCACTGCCCCCCAACACCCCCTCCTCTGCCCCCCCCAACACTCCCTCCTCACTGCCCCCCAAAACCCCCTCCTCTGCTCCCCCAACACCCCCTCCTCACTGCCCCCCCAACACCCCCTCCTCACTGCCCCCCAACACCCCCTCCTCACTGCCCCCCCCCAACACCCCCTCCTCACTGACCCCAACACCCCCTCTTCACTGCCCCCCCCAACACCCCCTCCTCACTGCCCCCCCCAACACCCCCTCCTCACTGCCCCCCAACAACCCCTCCTCACTGCCCCCAACACCCCCTCCTCACTGCCCCCAACACCCCCTCCTCACTGCCCCCCAACACCCCCTCCTCACTGCCCCCCAACACCCCCTCCACACTGCCCCCCCAACACCCCCTCCTCACTGCCCCCCCAACACCCCCTCCTCACTGCCCCCCAACACCCCCTCCTCACTGCCCCCAACACCCCTTCCTCACTGCCCCCCAACACCCCCTCCTCACTGCCCCCCAACACCCCCTCCACACTGCCCCCCCAACACCCCCTCCTCACTGCCCCCCCAACACCCCCTCCACACTGCCCCCCAACACCCCCTCCTCACTGCCCCCCAACACCCCCTCCTCACTGCCCCCCAACACCCCCTCCACACTGCCCCCCAACACCCCCTCCTCACTGCCCCCCAACACCCCCTCCACACTGCCCCCCCCAGCACTCCCTCCTCACTGCCCCCCCCAACACCCCCTCCTCACTGCCCCCCCCAACACCCCCTCCTCACTGCCCCCCAACACCCCCTCCTCACTGCCCCCCCCCAACACTCCCTCCTCACTGCCCCACCCCCTCCTCACAACTCTTCCTCCTGGGAATGCATTTCCCCATCTTTCTGTGTAGGAAGTAACTGCAGATGCTGGTTTACACCGAAGTTAGACACAAAGTGCTGGAGTAACTCATTGGGACAGGCAGCGTCTCTGGATAGGAGGAATGGCTGACGTTTCAGGTCGGGACAGTCCGAAGATTGGCCTTGACCCCAAACGTCACCCATTCCTTCTCTCTAGACATGCTGCCTGTCCCGCTGTGATACTCAAGCATTTTGTGTCTGTCCACATTACCTTGTTCCTTTCCCTTTCTCCTTTCACTCATCCCCTATCCATCCCTACTGCATTTCCCTTTTATCCACCTCCCCATATCCCTTCCACCCATATCACTCCCTCCAACTTTACATTTCACCATTCCTCTTTGTTCTTTATCTGACCCTTTCTTTCCTTTTCATCTCTAGCCTTTGCAGGAGAAATGGGCAGGAGTAAAGACCTGAGCGACTTTGACAAGGTCCAAATTGTAAAGGCCAAACGACTGGGTCAATCTCTGAAACGGCAAGGCTTGTGGGGTGCTCCCGGTCAGCAGTGGCGAGTACCTACTGACAGTGGTCCGAGGAGGGACAAACCACAAACCGGCGACAGGGTGTTGGGTGCCCAAGGCTCATTGATGCGCAAGGGCAACAAAGGCTATCCCATCTGGTCCAAACCAACAAAAGGTTTACTGTGGCACAAGTCACAGAAAATTTTAATGGTGGTCACGGGAGGAATGTGTCACAATACACAGTGCATCGCACCCTGCTGCGTATGGGGCTGCACACGGAGGATGAACAGCATATTAGGCAGGTGGTCATGATGTTTTGGCTCATCTGGTCATAATGTTTTGGCTGATCGGTGTACAGCTAATATCTAATCTTTTCTTCAATAACTATTCCAGGAATGGTAAAATAGAAAAAGAAAAATGAAATGTGCAAGCTTTAAAACAAGGAGAATATAGACAGACTGAATGCTCACAAAGAATGTTAGAGGTACAACAGGCCCTTCAGCCCACCAAGTCTGTGCCAACCAATGATCACAATGTATACCAGCATTTCCCACACACTTGGGACAAATCACAATTTGCAGAAACCAATTAACTGGCAAACCTGTTCGGCTTTAGAGTATGGGAGGAAACCGGAACAACCAGAGAAAACCCATGCGGGAGACTGTATAAACTACGTGCAAGAGTGCCCATAATCAGAATCAAACCCAGGTCTCTGGCACTGTAATGCAACAACTCCACCGCTGTGCCATTGTGCCACCTGAGAAATAGAATTACTCAGGGAAATAGAATGCATTAAAAGCAAGAGTGATAAAATAAAAGAAAAATCAATTAACTAAAAGCAAGTTGAAGTTGATCTTTCAAGGGATGATTCGCTGTGAGAGCTCAAAGGATTAAATTGCAACAAATCTACGTTTTTCAAGTACAAAGTATAACCCCCAAAAAACTGGATACTTACCTTTAATTGAATAACTATTTTTACAAGATGCCTGACTATTCAAAGATAAGAACTGAGTTATAGCAAATTTGAATTTTTTCTCTTCTAAGTATATTGAATGCAAGAATGTTTAGCCATCAATGACAAAATATTGTTCGCAAATAAATCTAGCAGTTGTTTAGGGAGTTATTAAAAGCTTCTTAGCTCGATAGCTATCAATACCTCTGAAGTCCCAATGTTCTTCAAAAATCATCTTCAGTGTCAAAGATAGTAAAATATAATGTTTCTAGAATTTTCTCCTCTTTAGAGTATTTATGTTTTCTATTTGTTTCTGAAGTAAAACACACCATTCCATGATTCTATGATGGTCATCATATGCTTACATATAAAATATATATTTTTTACAGAACTGTTAAATGATTAATGACTTGATAACGGTCCCTTAGTTATATGTGATGTAATTTTTTAGCCAATGAAGAAAATCTTTGATTTTCGGATATACATTATGTACAGTTTATGCCATCAAATATTGGTTCCATTAAAGTTTCAATCAAAAAGGTTTGTAGTGAAATTGAGCACGTCTTGGTAATATAAATATAGCTCAACATATTTGCGACCATACTCTCAGGAAATTGATTTATTTAATATTACATCACTTATCAAACATACTCCCAGTTGTTCTATAATTGATATGCGGAGGCAAAAAGCCAGACTACAGTTTGTTTTTAGTCTTGCTGACTGGATGAAAGCAGGACTTCATATTGCAGCATGAAGTGGCAAATGTATTTCTCTTTATTTGGCATTTCACAAGAAATACACGCTATAAATATGGTATAATGGCTAGATTACTGTGGGGTTTTTTAGAGTCACTTTCAGGATCATGGGTGTCACAGTCAAAGCTAGCTCTTAATGACTATCCTTAATTACATTGGAGACAATGGTGATAAGCTATCATCATAAATCCCTACAATCCTTCTCATGAAGGGACTTCTATAATGCTACTGGGTAGGCAGTTCCCGGATTGAAACCCAATGGTCACAAAGGAGCAGCAATGTATTTCCAAGTCAAGATGTGCTCAACATGTCCCCTGGTTCTCGATTCCCCTATTCTGGGCAAGAGACTCTGTGCGTCTACCTGGTCCATTCCTCTTATGATTTTGTGCACATGATGTTCTAGGTTTGAGATAAGATGGGTGACATCTGATACCTTCAATCGTCATCTTTTATTCATGACTTCAACCATTGGTGTTTTTGTTCCACTGGATGGCATAATTGATGACAGTTTCTAGCACTTTGGTGGTAATTAACAGTCGACAGATTGAGCAATAATTAACTGGAATGGACGCCCCCTGCTTTTCAGCAACAAAACACACCTGAGCAATGTTCCATATTTTATGTTGAATAATACCAAATGCTGCAATTTTTAATATATATATATATATATATATATATATATACATATATATATGTATTGACAATAGACAATAGACAATAGGTGCAGGAGGAGGCCTTCGACCCTTCGAGCCAGCACCGCTGATCATATTGGTATATATTTATACATATATACTTGACCAAGTGGACCCATTGGGCCCATTCCTCATAGAGGGGGAAGAGGCAAGGGGAGAGGGTGTCAGTGAGTGAGCCCTGGAGCCAAAGCCTCTTCTGCATTGGTGTAGCACCCTCAACCCCCCACTCCACTCCCCTTATCCCCCCCTCCTCCCCCCACTGACCCACTCCATCCCCCCTACCCCACCCCCACTTGCACCTCCCCTGCCCCCAGCCCCCAGCCCTGCCTCCACCCCCCTTCCCCTCTCCCCCTCCCTTTCACCCCCCACCTCCCTCTCCCTGCTCGCACCCCACCCTCCCCCACCCCAATCTTCCCTCCTCCCCACCCCCACTCTCCCCCACCCCCACTCTTCCCTCCTCCCCAACCTGCCCTCCTCCCCAGCCCTACTCTCCCCCCACCCCCACCCCCACCCCCACTCTCTCCTCCCCCACCCTCCCCCTCCTACTCGAGGTGGACAGCGTAGTGGCTGAGACCCGGCAGCGGTGGGAGGCGGATAGCGCGGCAGGGCGGGTGGCGCGGCGGCGGGAGTCGTGCACAAGATGGCGGAGCGTGAGGAGGAGGAGGAGGAGAGTGGCCGCCATTTTTCTGCAGTTGCAACGGGGCCATTGGTGGCAACGGCCATCGTCGATGATGCCGTCGGTGGAAGTGGCTGCCGAAGGAGGAGGAGAAGAAGCTGCCCACTGGTGCTTGTGTGCGGTGATGGTGCGGGGCGCTGGGCCCAGGCGGGAGCAGGGACTCGAGGATGCCGTGGGTTGAAGGGACGGAAGGGAAGGATCAGTGGACCATCAGTCCGACCATCTCCCTCCTGCTCGGAGTGTCCCCCGGGTGTGGGAGTGTGAGGAGAGAGGAGAGGGGCGGGCGGCGGCCTTGCTAATGGCGTCCATCTTGTTCGGGCGAGCGAGAGAGGTCGTGCGTGCCCCATTGTGACGTCATACGCAGAGCACTTTGAAAAATTTGGTTTGAAATGAAATTTGAAATGAAATTTTGAAACTTTAAAATCTCTCTAACTTAAAAAATATATTAAACCAATTTAAATAAAACTTGTTATAAACAGTCGCCAGGGCAGTGGTTATTAAGGTGGTGCTAAAATTGTGGGGCTATGGGTTATCGTTTGGCTGTAGGTACACATGTCCACAACCAAATTTCAAAATTTTAGAGAGATATATATACATACGTACATATATAACAGATCTTGGATATATATACATATATTTACATACGTTTTTATACATATATATATATATATATATATATATATATATCCAAGATCTGAGTTTTAGTATATAGATATATACTAAATATATCAGATTTGGAAAGGGCAGATTTTGAAAGGTCAGAAAATAAGTGAGTTTTCAGTTGCAGAGAGGAAAGAGGAGGAACTTAAAGAACAAATAAATCATCAATATTGATGAAGAAACCACCTGACCTCATGCTATCCAAAGGATTTCCGGTATTCTATCCACCCCGCCCTCACCTCCACTACAACTTGCTGAGTGTTTCTAACGCTTCTGTTTTGGTTAGTTATGGAGTTCCACTTTTCAATAAGACAAGGTTGGCATGGTGGCACAGCAGTAGAGTTGCTGCCTTACAGTGCCAGAGATCTAGGTTCGATCCTGAGTGTGGGAGCTGTCTGTACGGAGTTTATACGTTTATACGTTCTCCCCGGAACCGTGTCAGTTTTTCTTGGGTGCTCCGGTTTTTTCTTCCACATTCCAAAGATATGCAGCTTTGTAAGTTAATTGGCTTCAGTAAAGATTGTAAATTGTCCCTAGTGTTTAGGATAGTTCTAGTGCACAGGGATCGCTGGTCGGCACGCACTCTGTGGGGCAAAGGGCTATTTTTGTGCTGTATCTCTAAACTAAACTAAACTAAACTGGCTTAGTCCTTCAGCCTTTCTTTATCATTCAATGATCTCAGATGGTGCCTTCCATGATGTGGAGTGTGTTCAGTTGGCTGGTCAATGATCTGTGATGGTGTAGACGTCAGGAGGACAATGCCATCTATTCTGCAACTTCAGCTAAATACATACAGTATGTACTATATTCCTATCTTCTTGATATATGTTTTATTAAAGTTAGTAATCTGAAATCATTCAGCCGTTTGAATAGATTTCACCATTCACTGATTTCTTGGTCATCTGTACCTCTATTCCATTTATTCGCCTTTGTTTCTCACTCTGACCAAATAACTTACATTAAAAATTAGCAACGGTAGATTTAAAATAGTTTTTTCTCTGTCAATCCTATCCAATGTGTTAATGGTCTTAAATAGCTCAATAAGATCACCTGTCAACCATTTACATATTACAGGATAATCAGGCCAATTTGTAAGTTCAATGCTTGGCATCATCCTGCGGAATGACGACATATTCCTTGAAATGTGCAGCTCAATACTGAATGCAGTATCACAGCGACATGAAGATTACTCTCCCCAATTCAAGTATGGCTTCATGACGTCTGGATTTCAATTTGAGAAGATAACAGAATTTTATTAACCTGGTGATCAGCCTCATTGCTTATTAACAACATAATGATGTGCTATCCTTGTGCTCCTGTGGAGAAGTTCACCCTGAACTAAATACTATGATTTAGTTTACTTTAGAGATACAGTGTGGAAACCTGCACTTTGGCCCACCTTGCGATCCCCATACACTAGCACTATCCTACTACACACTTGGGACAATTTGCAATCTTTACCGAAGCCAATTAACCCACAAACCTGTACATCTTTGGAGTGTGGGAGGAAGGGAAACCGGAGAACATGGGGAAAAACCATGGGGTCACAAGGAGAACGTACAAACTCTGTACAAATAGCACCCATCGTGAGGATCGAACCTGGGTCTCTGGCGCTAAGAAGGCTGTAACTCTACCGCTGTGCCACTGTGCTGCCCAAAATGATTTATCTTTCTCAGCTCCCAGTGAATAACTTCCCTCTTTCCCAGATTAATCCAAACACAGTCTGCCTCCGGTCCTCTATCCAGATAAAGTATATCATCTGTAAATCTAGATATGCAACACTTAATTTCTCAATCTAAGTCAACAATATATGTGGAGAAAATCTGAGGCATTAATACAGATCAAATGCAGGGGTACGCGATTAGCCACTTCCTTCTAATCAGAATAAATGCCGAAGATGCCAACTCTCACATTACATACCTGCCAACTACTTAATGATTCAGGCCAAACAGTTTCCTCCAATTCCATCCACTCAAGTTTGCAAAGAATCTCCAACATTGGCTCTCAGTGTATTTGCATACCCAAATCTACTGTGCCATTAAGGTTTGAGATGGCATAATTTACTTTAGTTCAGTTTAGAAGTACAGCGCGGAAATAAGCCCTTTGATCCATCGGGTCCGGCGATCCACGCATATTAACACTATCTTACACACATTAGGGACAATTTTTACATTTCCCAATCCAATTAACCTACTTACCTCTACGTTTTTGGAGTGTAGGAGGAAACCGAAGGTCTCGGAGAAAACCCACGCGGGTCACGGGGTACGTACAAACTCCATACAGACAGCATGGACATAGTCGAGATTGAACCCGGGTCTTCGGCATTGCAAGTGCTGTCAGGCAGCAACTCTACCGCTGCGCCACTGTGCTCCCTTCACAAAAATCTGCACAAATCCTCTCTAGCCCTCTGATCAAGTACTTTTCTACTCGGGTTGAAATCCAGAAGGAACTTCCTCACAATGTTAAATGGTTAGATCGGCAATTAACAGGTTTCTCTCCATTATGTACACTAAATAATGGAGAATTTCCAAGATTCAACTCCAGAAAATAGTGATTTTACAAAAATTATGGCTAAACCATCTGTAATTTAGTCCCATATTTCTTCTTAATGTACAAGGATTGAATTTTTTTTAAATTTGTCTCAGTTCAGTCTGACTATTTTCTTAATCACAGACTTTCAATGTATATCAGATCTATTAAGCTCTGACCCATGGTTTGTTTCACACCTACCTTCTATTGCCAGTACACTGTTCTCCCGATACTTCTGTTGAAATAATATATCATATTCCCATAACGTCCTCTATTCTGATATCCATTATTTTCTATAACCATTGATTCTGGCACATTGTTCACATTTGTTACTACTCTTACCATTTAATATATTTTCTTTTTAAATGTTTAAATTTTTGCTCTTGGCTTTGATAACATTGAGCTATGGTTTCCTTTTGTTGCTTGCTGTAAGACAGAAACTCCACCGCTGCACCACCATGCTGGCCTTCTTCCAGAAATATTTCTTCTCAGTTTATTCTATTTCTAACTGTCTTTGAATGTCAGAGGAACACTGTCAGTTCAAACAATTGATAACCTTTGTGTTCGATAGTTCAACGTTTCTTTATTGTCATGTGTGCACTGCACAATGCAATTCTTTTTGCACTTGCACTAATTGCCATATTTTGGTGCCATTTACACAAGGAAAAAAAAAAGCTGAAACTCAGCCAGCTGATAAAGTATTTCTGCAGACTTCATGCTGTTTACAATTGGAAGGCCCGATATGGTGTAGGCCTGGCCATGCAGGCTAAAGCCAACTTCAAGAATTACAGGAAGATCTCAGCAATACAGGTGAATGTAATGCTCGAGGAATGCCTAATGAATGTGTCTTGCAATGATCAGGAACTTATAGTTTAGCTTAGAGATACAGCACGGAAACAGGGCCTTTGGCCAACCGAGTCCACACCGACCAATGATCACCTGCACACTAGTTCCATCCTACACACTTGGGACAATTTACAGAAGTCAATTAACCTACAAAACTGCACGCCTTTGAAATGTGGGAAGAAACCGCAGCACCTGGAGAAAATCCACAAGGTCATAGGCACGGTACATAATCCATAAGGTCATAGGCACAGGGCGGCACGGTAGCGCAGCGGTAGAGTTGCTGCTTTACAGCGAATGCAGCGCCGGAGACTCAGGTTCGATCCTGACTACGGGTGCTGCACTGTAAGGAGTTTGTACGTTCTCCCCGTGACCTGCGTGGGTTTTTTCCGAGATCTTCGGTTTCCTCCCACACTCCAAAGACGTACAGGTATGTAGGTTAATTGGCTGGGTAAATGTAAAAATTGTCCCTAGTGTGTGTAGGATGGTGTTAATGTGCGGGGATCGCTGGGCGGCACGGACTTGGAGGGCCGAAAAGGCCTGTTTCCGGCTGTATATGTATATGATATGATATGATATGATAGGGACAACATACAAACTACATACACCCCCTGAGTTCAGGATCGAACCTGGGTAACTGGCGCTGTAAGCAGCAACTCTACCATTGCAACACTGCGCCACCCTGTTCCTTTCTATAGATCAAAGAATTCCAACTGTGCATAATTGTGTGTTAAAAGTTGCTTTAGGTCTGTGGGTCAAACGAAAGAGCAAATCTAATCATGACAGTGGAATAATAAAGTTGATATGCTTTTATAGACTTAAGATAGTGAAGACATGCAGTGAAGAAAGCTAATGGCATGTTGGCCTTCATTGTGAGAGGATTTGAGTTTTGGAGCAAGGAGGTCCTACTGCAGTTGTTCAGGGCCCTGGTGAGACCGCACTTGGAGTATAGTGTGCCATTTTGGTCTCTGAATTTGAGGAAGGACATTATTGCTATTGAGGGAGTCCAGCGTAGGTTCACCAGGTTAATTCCTGGGATGACAGGACTGACATATGATGAAAAAGGTCGACTGGGGTGGTATTCACTGGAAATTAGAAGGATGAGAGGGGACCTTATGGAAACATCTAAAATTCTTATAGGATTGGACAGGCTAGATGCAGGAAAAATGTTCCCGATGTTGGGGGAGTCCAGAACCAGGGGTCACAGTTTAAGAATGAGGGGTAGGCCATTTAGGACTGAGATGAGGAAAAACATTTTCACCCAGAGAGTTGTGAATCTGTGGAATTCTCTGCCACAGATTCACTGGATGTTTTCAAGAGAGAGTTAGATTTAACTCTTTGGGCAAAAAGAATCAAGGGTTATGGGGAAAAAGCCGGATTGTAGATGATCAGCCATATCGAATGGCGGTGCTGGCTCAAAGGGAAAAAAATGGCCTGCTCCTGCACCTGTTTTTCAAATGTTTCTATGTTTCTATGATAGTGTAAGATTAGCATCGAGCATTCCTCGAGATTACATTCACAATATGCCATTGTGAATTTTCATAATTGTTACGTTTTATAACCACGTGAAGCAGTGTAAAATTATGTATTGAATTACCGTGGTAGAGTACCAAGTAACAATATATCACAACTGTGGAATAGTATTAGGCCATGAAATAGAAACTGCAGTGTTGTGCTATATAGATGATCAATGATGCATTTCCCTTAAATTGAATACATCCCAAACACTCAACCTTGCCAAAAAAAAATCAGCAATACTCAGTCGAACATTACAGGCTGTTGAAAAACCTTTTCAAACACACACTGTCAGCATTGCAAAATTTGTGATCGTCTCGCCAGCATTTTTTTTGGAGCAATCCATTAACGGTGCCCACAAATTCTATTTAATTCCAGTCCAAACTCTGAAATGACCTTGCACTGCAAAAATGAGACTTTGAAAACACTGCAATTTCTTTCCCGAAACAACAAACGGGTGTTTCACTGAGTGCAGAAATGTGAGCGTGCGCGCACGTTCATGCGAAAGAGAAAGATTCAGCACTGTAATATTTGAGCATTGGCTTAAGGCCCTGCAGGAGCCTGGGGCTTGGCTGGATCGGGAACTGCTCCAGTAGACCCAGTGCGCGGGCGGTCCGGACTTTGGACTATGCAAATGACACCAAAACATGGTAAATGGCGCCTGCATTTGTAAAAATGCAAAAAGAATTTCACTGTGCAGTTACACACGTGACAAATAAAGCACCACGAACCATTAAAATCCATGTACAGTGTATTATGAAACCTAATTCTACCTTTTGATAACTTAATACTAATGGGTGTTGGTGACCGAGGACCTCTTTTTTTTCATTCATTCATTCATTCCTGCAAACTGGTTGCTGCTGGCAAAACCAGCATTTAATGCCCATACATAACTTGCGCTTGAGAAGTTGTGGCATATCAATTGTCAAAATTATAGTATTCCCAAGGGGAAGATAATCTCAGAGAAAGGGAGCAAAACAGGGAGCTGTAGACCACACATTCCTTCCAAATCATCCAAAGTGATCAGAAAGGCTTCACGTTTGAGAGGCTTCACTCACAGATGAAAACACACACACAGCAGTAAATAATATTTCACTCTATTCTTGACGAGCCAATTATTGTACATTATAGGAAGCTAACTATAAAGTTTCCACACATTCTTAAAGTTCAGTTTGCACATCATTTTTACAGCTTGGCCCTTAATTCTTGACTGGGACTATGCAAAAGCAAATTCCTGGATAGTTTCAGTGTGGCTGATAGAGATAAATTACCTGAAACATTATTCAAGTCATTGAATGTTATTTCGACAATTCAATTGAATTGAACCGATGAAACATAATTTCATCAATTGATGAATGGTGTTGATCAATTGCCCGACAATACAGATCATAGATTCATAGAGTCATACAATAAGGAAACAAGCCCTTCAGCCTCACCTGCCCACACCGCCAAGATGCCCCATCTACACTAATCCTATCTGCATGCATTTAGCCCACATCCTTCTAAAACTTCTCTCTGTGCACCATGTCTTCAGGTGTGGCCTGACTGGAACATTTCCAGCATTCTGTTTTTATTTGAACTTTCCAAATCCTACAATGAATTGCTATTGTGAAAATGGCAGAATTTATCCTCTAGTCATTTGTGAATTGAATAAAACTTCACAACAATACAGTTATTCTAAGGTTCCAAAAAATAATAATTTTTTCCAATGCTGGATACTGAATACAAATCCCCAGTTAAAATACAATAAGCTTACAATTTAGATCAGATGTGTCATAATTTGCCCGGTACTAAAACCTGTGCTAACACTCACTTATATTTTGACATATTAGGAGTTGGAAATGCCCAGAATGGAAATCCAGATTTTGCGGAAATACAAGCTCAAACGAGTATTCATCAACAGTCCAATCCAAGCTGTTAGGAAAAATATTTGGTGCAAATGAGCAGAGGAAGACTGGAGTCTGTTCACGATATTAAGCTTTGCAAGTCTATTTGCTCCTTCCCCAACAGAAGTCATATTACATCCTGGAGGGACAAATAAAAGTTATATATAAAAAAGATAGACTTATAAATATAAATGTTGCAAAAAATGCAAAAAAATTAATTTAGCAATTCAGAGCAATAAATCAGTCGGTGATATCTTCAGACCCTGATATAACATGGGCAGCACAGTGGCGCCAGAGATCCTGATTTGATTCTGTGCTTGGGTGCTGTCTGTGGGGAGTTTGCATGTTCCCCTAGTTTCTGTGTGGGGTTTTTTTGGATGCTCCAGGTACTCACCCCCCCTCACATCCCAAAGATGTGCAGGTATGTAGGTTAATCGGCCTCTATAACAATTGCCCCTAATGTGTAAGGAGTAGATGAGAAAGTGAGATAACACAGAACTAGTGTGAACAGGAGCTCATTGGTCAACGTGGTCTCGGTGGACCTAAGGGCCTGTTTCCATGCTAAAGCAAAACAACAAGTACATAACTACTGTGAAGTTGTTGCATCAGGACAACCAAAATACCCCGTGCCAAAACCTAGAGGATTCAAATCAACCTTATGTGCCCCACCCATGCAAAGCCAATTTTATCATACAGCGAGATAAACTTCAATTCACCATCATGAAGGTCATCCATTTTACTCTTGTTCTGGTATAACATAACTAAATGTTCAGTCAGTATTTCCTTTACTTTCAAGTGCTTTTCATCACTCCCCCCCAGCCAGCTAACGAGTGCTTGAAAGATGGAAAGTTTGGAGTTGCTCTCCAGAATCTCAGAATTCTCAATTATCAGGGAAGACAGGAATCTGATCAGAGGACGGGTCAACAGGATTACCTGGAGATCCATCAGCCTCAAAGGAAAGGAGAATTAAAAATATATATTTCTCAGAGATGCAAAATTTTATCATCTTAGCCTCCCCAAAGAAAAATGTTCCATAAAGACATAGAACTTGATATCTCTCTGGGCAACTGAATTCCCTCTCGATTGAAGCAAAGTTACCATCAAGCTAACATCAATGCACATGGACCCTTTCAGTCAGATAGCATTGGCATAAACACAGCCACATACGATGTACATGGATTGTAACATATGCATTATTTAGAAAGATGACAAATTGTGCCATTAGACCAAATGACCTGAATTCACCAGTGAAAGAGCTGTGGAGTGCAGACAGATTTATTGGCATTGACAAAATCTATTCTGCATTAAAAATGAATCTTTCATTAAACAGTATCAAATGAATATAAAATAGGTCCACCCAGTAAGCTTGTTTGCAGTCACCAGTATTATATCATACACATTAATGTCAAAATTATTGGCAACTGATGATGCTATCTCTCTGCAGCAGAAACATATTCACAACATATTTCACAACCCCACCATACATCACATCAGGTGGAGTAGTGAAATAATTTAATGCAACTCACTTCAAAACACTGGTGTTACCTAAAGTTTCATCTTATACTTTACCTGAAAATGAATAAATGTTATCGGAAGCTGCCGACAGAGCTTCCAAATAGTTGGAATACATAGAAGAGCTTAGTTTATTGTCATGTGCAGTGAAAATATTTTTTTGCATGCTATCCAGTCAGCGGAAATACTATACATGATTACAATCGAGCTATCCAGTGTACAGATACATGATAAAGGGAATAACGTTTCGTGCAAGATGAAGTCCAGTCTGATTGAAGATTAAAGATGGTCTGAGGGTCTCCAATGACGTAGATAGTAGCTCAGGGTCACTCATTTTTTTAGCAGGACTTTGCAAAGCCTTCCAGTCTTAAATCACAATATTTTCCTTATTTTCTACTTCCATTTTCAGAGACCAAAGATACGAAATAAACTCTCTAGCTCCCAAATGCCTTGATCTGTGGTGACACCACTGTGGTAAAGACACTGGAGGGAAAAACAACCTGCTGGAGATACACATCCTTCCACAGATGCTGCCCAACCCACAGAGTTCTTCCAGTAGTTTGTTGTTCATCAAGGCCATGATAATTTCAAGACTTGTTTGTTCGGGATGCTCATTATATGGACCTTGTTGAGAGGCAGATGATGAGATAAGGAGGAGTTTCTTCAGTCAGAGGGTGGTGAATCTGTGGAACTCATTGCCACACAAGGCTGTGGAGGCCAAGTCAATGAATAATTTATGGCCGAGATTGACAGATTCTGGATTGGTAAGGGTGTCAAGGATTATGGGGAGAAGGCAGGATAATGGGGTTGGGAGGGAACGATAGATCAGCATGATTGAATGGTGAAGTAGACTTGATGGGCTAAATGGGCTAATTTTGATCCTCAAAGTTGCTCTTCAGAATGTCAGTATTCTTAATCATCAGAGAAGATAGAACGAAGGATAATATCGGGAAAGACCAGAGGAACGGTCACATGGTTACCTGCAGAACCATCAGCCTTAATGGGAATGAGAATTTCCTTTATTTTTTATAAAATAATTCCTCAGAGGTGAATTGTTCTTCTACCAATTGCTATTCTACATGATAATTCTTCAAAGATGATTCATTATCAGATGTTTGATGAGAATGTTTCTGAGATAACCAAATATATTTGCTGGGAATCAGTAAAATTCAAAATTTACTGCAGCTCAACCCCAACTGGCATTTTCCCCCACATTGATAAACTATTCAAACAAAGGTCCAAACTATTCAACCCACTACTTCAGGACATTGTGTACAGTTTTGGTCTCCTAATTTGAGGAAGGACATCCTTGTAATTGGGGCAGTGCAGCATAGATTTGTGAAATTGATCCCTGGGATGGCGGGACTGTCATATGAGGAAAGATTGAAAAGGCTAGGCTTGTATTCACTGGGGTGTAGAAGGATGAGAGGGGATCTTATAGAGACATATAAAATTATAAAAGGAATGGACAAGCTAGATGCAGGAAAAATGTTCTCAATGTTGGGCGAGTCCAGAACCAGGGGCCACAGTCTCAGAATAAAGGGGAGGCCATTTAACACTGAGGTGAGAAGGAACTTTTTCACCCAGAGAGTTGTGAATTTTTGGAATTCTCTGCCACAGAGGGCAGTGGAGGCCAAATCACTGGATGAATTTAAGAGATAGTTAGATAGAGCTCTAGGGGCTAGTGGAATCAAGGGATATGGGGAGAAGGCAGGCACGGGTTACTATTTGTGGATGATCAGCCATGATCACAATGAATGGCGGTGCTGGCTTGAAGGGCCAAATGGCCTCCTGCACCTATTTTCTATGTTGCTATGTTTCTATGACAGAACTTATTTTGCTCCATTCAAATGCACCCAGCACCATGAGTATTGGCCCTCTACCAGAGTCATCTAATTTAAAATTTAAGTGAGCAAACTCAATTCTTGTACTCAACATCCTTACCAATAATGACAAGCCTTCTTCACCACACTCTTGATCGCTACCTTTTAGGAACTCTGCACCTCTTCCTCTAGGTCTCTCTGCCCTCCAACACTGCGGAGAGTCCGATCATATACTATGTAAATCCTACCGGGTGGCACCGTACATGGCAGCCGCGCCCACAGCCTGTCTCGTCTTTTTTTTCTTTTGCTGTTTTGGTCTGTGTTTACTTGTATGTTTTTAGTGTACTTTTAGTTTTTGTATTACGTGGGGGTGGGGGTTGGGCTGGGTAAAACCTATTCTATCTTTCCTCGATGGAGATGTGACTTTTCATCGTATCTCCGTCTGCACTGCGGCTTTAACGCTGTGATGCTGGTGGTCCCTTTGTTAGGGATCGACTGCGGGAGCTTCAACCGCGGGAGCTCCGACCGCCCCGATCGCAGAAGCTTCGATCGCCCGGATGCGGGAGCTTCGATTGCCCTGATTTGATCGCCAACTGCGGGAGCTTCAATCGCCCTGACTGCAGAAGTTTTGATTGCCCCAACCGTGGGAGAAAAGGAGGAAAGAAGGTACAAGTTATTTGCCTTCCATCACAGTGGGGAATGTGAGGTCACCGAAAAAACAAGATGGACGTGCTGCCTGCGCAGGTGAGGACTCGGAGGGAGTGCCGTGAGTGCAGTGATCTCGGTGTTTTGCGGGGACATGGCTCCGTGAGGACATCCCAGAGTTTAGTGCGAGTGTGGACGGCTTTCTGACTGTTCGGACTGCAGAGAGAGTGACAGCGATCGGTACAACTCTGGTCACATCACGGTGAAGGCGTGTGTGTGTGGCCCGGACATTGAACTGATAGCCGTGGGTCTCCGCTTATGCTGTGTGCCCTGGGGATTCTCACAAGCCATTGTGGTGGCTGTTTAAGTCTCTGTTTATTTTTTATGTGGTGATGTATCTTGTTGCTTTTTTGTATGACTGTTGTCAAATCAAATTCCTTGTATGTGTACATACTTGGCTAATAAATTAATTACAATTACAAGTTACAATTACCCTGGTTTGACTTGCCAAAATGCAACACCTCAAATTAATCCGAGTGAAACTCCATCTGCCATTCCTTGCATGCATTTCCCTCGTAAATCCAGATTATTTTGTAAACTTAGATAGGCCTCAGTAGCTATAATGAAAACAGAAAATATTAGAGACACTCGGCAGCATCTGTGGAAACAGAAATCAAGTTAGCGTTTTAGGCCAAAGACCTTGCATCAAAATTGGAAAGGACTGAAAACAATCAGTATCACATTGTAGGACGTGTGGAGGAGGGATGGAAAGAGCTCTGATAGAAGACAGATTTGCCATGGGGATAAACTGTAAATAAGGTCATTTGTGTAGCTGGGACATGTTGGCCCATGTGGGCAAGTTGGGTCGAAGGGCCTGTTTCCGCACTGTATCACTCTATGACTCTATCTGGTTCATGGAAAGTGAGGGGAGTAAGAAAACATGGCTATTTTCATGGAAAAAGACTGATCAAAGGACCATGTCCATTTTCCCTCAACTGCCCCCTATAAGCCGTCCACTAGATGAACTTGGTGAAATTTAACCTGCTAAAGAATCAAATGGGTTGATCGGAAACATTAATTCAAAAATCAGTTTTTTAAAAAGTTGGACTTTTCTTGTCTCTTCTTAAATAGGTTTCATGCTTCAATAAAAAGCAGAACACACTGCAGTGCAGAAGGATTTAAAAAAACAATGAAAATAAATGATCCAGTCAATTGCAGATTCATTTTGCTTTGTGACATCAGCATCAATGGTTGACAAAATTCACTTTGCACTTGATAACTAAATGCTGCAAATTATGTTTTATTATCAATAACGTGGAACATTATGTCTCCTGAACTGGCAGGATCATGGTAATGGCAACCCAAGAGCCATAAGCATGGGACATTACTATCCGAAACTCCAATCTCATCATTTAAAATATGTTGAGCACCTTGTGATGTTGTTCCTTCCTGGAAATTTCTGTCGGAGTACTATTATTTTTAATATTGTAGATCCAAACACATTTTTTAAAAACTTTTTTTCTTTCTACAGTACCATACACTTCTCAAAAACAATAAAAGGATTTAGTAATCAGTTTTTGTTGCTGTACAGAAGTCCACATGCAACAAGATGCCAACAGCAATCAACAGATTAGTGGCGAATTAAAGTAAAATGAAATCATGTAATGAAGGCATATAAATCATTGCTGCAATGATCTCGGTTCAAGGTCAGCATTAGTCCATTTTTCTCTCCCCGAGCAAGTCCCAGTAGGACGTAACACTAAGCAATTGATTTAATCCATTCATGTTCCTCTAGAACTGCTGCCTTTAGGGTCAGCTATTCTGAAGTGAAACGCAGGCTTTTTTTCTTCCAATTAGAGACAAATTTCCAACTGTGAAACCACTTTGAGAAGTAAAAAAAAATGTCACTGCTGAATCCAAAGCACATTGTACTATATTGGAACAAAACAAAATGTGCCTGTAAACATATGCCTTGAAATATTGTGCACAAAATAGTTTTGTGTATAGCATTCTACTACCCCCAGTGCATCTTTGGTGATTCCAAATTCTCAAATGTCACATTCTCAGTCCTTGGACAGCAAATGAAAAGTATTGATTTAATCACACAACAGCCCATGGCAACACTTTGCAATTATTGCCTGAGAGTGATGTCGAGCGATTGACAGATTGCACTGAGTCAATGAACTGTCTGATGCACCACACACCTCCTGGGAAATTTTAACATGAGCTTTGGTGAGTCAACAGTTTGATCATTTTTACATGTTCGTACAATAGGGCTTGCAATTTCACAGCAGGTTAACCAACAAAAACGAGAAAACAAACAGGGCCCAGATCTATAAATGCTTATTAATCTCACAATAATCCCTTTAAATATTACATTTCTATCACATTCACATTTGTTTCATCCCTTTCACCAATCTGAAAGTTAAAAGGTTTAGTCCCAACCCTCTTCCTAGCAGTCCTCTCTTCTTTCACAGATAATTTTACACTTTATTCAGTATGTGTGGGAAGGAACTGCAAATGCTGGTTTACACCGAATATAGACACAAAATGTTGGAGTAACTCGGTGGGTCGTGCAGTGGAGGAAAGGAATGGGACACAGCCATCCAGCCATAACATAACATCCTGACATAGAAGTTCCAGGGAAGCAGAGAACACTGTTTATTTCTTGAGATGTTAATACATGCAACCTTAATTTGTGTGAAAATTGGGAAATTAAGGAGCTGCAGACACTGACAATCTGCAATAAACCTAGAAAATGACTGAAGCACTTATTTTGATTTGTGGAGAATGAAATAGTTAACATTAAAGCATCAACATTTGTTTTCTCACTTTGAGATCTGATGAAAGATCTTGGATTTGAAATGTTAACTCTGTTTTCTTTCCACAGATTCTGCCTGTCCTGCTGACGATTTTCTATTCTCATCACTTTTATTTAGCAATTGAAGTAACAATTAAAAGTGTGCACCACTAATGCTAGGTACAACTTATTTTCTGTTATCAGGCTTCTGATCGGTCTTTCCATAAGCTGAAGTACTGTCTGATTCACCTCTAGCACATTGCGGACATGGGACTTTGTCGATGGAACTGTTGCGCTATAATGCTGAAAAACTATATTCTGCACTCTATAACTTCTCCTTTGCTCTGACCTATTGTACTTGAGTTTTTTGATGGGTATTTCAGCATAGTATTGTCTGATCTTCTGGACAGATTGCAAAGCAGAGATTTTCACTGTACCTCTGTTCACACGTGTGTTGTTGGTGTAGTATCCATCTTCTCTACATGACTGTGTGGTTTTCAACAAAGCACTGCAGTTTTCCCCCACACACTACAGACATAATTAGCTGCTGTAAATTATATGTTCGTGCAGGTGAATGGCAAAGGAACCAAAAGGGAACTGAAGGGAATGTGGGAGAATACGGAATAAAATGCAAGACTACAGGTGACAAGGGAAGCCAGCATACGTTCATGTTATAGTAGAATTAAGCCATTTGGCCTATCAAGTCTACTCCGCCACTCAATCAAGGTTGATCTATTTTTCCCTCTCAACCCCATTCTCCTGCCTTCTCCCCATAACCCCTGACACCCATACTGATCAAGAATTTGTCAATCTCCACCTTAAAAATATCCATTGACTTGGCCTATAGTTTTCACCATCTTTTGGTGAAATAAATTCCTCCTCATCTCCTTTCCAACAAATAATTTCCTCCCCATTTCCTTTCTATGGACCTGCATAGACCGGAGGGCTGAATAGCTTTTTTCTGTGCCTGAGCATGTAAAGAGTACTGAAGTAATATTAATCCAGTTAATCGTAATGAATGAACGAATGAACGAATAAGTTTATTGGCCAAGTATGCATACACAAGGAATGTGCCTTGGTGCTCCGCTCACAAATGACAACACAAACATACAGTTAACAATTAAGAATAAAGCATAAACACATCAAAACAATAAGGATGCACCATTACGGTCTAAACATGTGGGTGAAAATAAACCAGAGCAAAAAAGAGACTACAGACTTTGGTTATTGAGTACAACTATCACTCGTGGAAAAAAGCTGTTTTTATGTCTGGCTGTGGCTGCTTTGACAGTCCGGAGTCGCCTTCCAGAGGGAAGTGCTTCAAAGCATTTGTGGCCAGGGTGAGAGGGGTCAGATATGATCTTGCCCGCTCGTTTTCTGGCCCTTGCAGTGCACAGTTCGTCAATGGGGGGAAGGTTGCAGCCAGTAATTATACACAGTCAACAAAAAACTCCTTTTGATACCACAAAGATTGCAATTAAACATACAAAATGAATCCTAACAAATCATAATCAGATTGCAAAACTAACAAATTCTCAATGATCCAGTGAGAAACTGAGTTTTTTGAACAACAGTTTTCAGCCAAGCTTCCTGAGGAAGTTGAAAGTGCTTTGGGCTGCCTGTCAATGGAAAACCATTCCTAAATGTTGACCTATTTTAAACAATGCTGGATGTTTCTCAGTGCGTCAGGCTAGTGCGTTTCGATGAGCAAAACGGTAGCCGACGCATATACTAAAATCAGCAACGCAAAGGCAAAGGTGAAGCTGCTGCACAGCAGGCTCTGGCATTTTAAATATGGCCAAGAATGTGGGTCCACCAGAATTTAATGATAGTTCTTACATTTCCAGATCAAATGTGGACAATCTGAAAATGGTAAGATGTGGACACAAGCCTGCAAATAGTAAGATCAGCTGTTCTATTCCAAAAAATGCAAAGACCACAAATTCATTAGGCTCACAACAATGAACGATATTGGTCAACAATACTGGGATGATTGAAACTGCGGATGTGTACAGGATATAATTGACAAAAATGCAGATACTTGAAATGGTATCTTACTGGAAAGGTACAGGGTGACAAAATAATATTTAGTTTCTTATATATTTACATTCAAAGCTTCATTGATAATGGTTAGTACCTAAATACTAAATGCAGACTGCAAGGATACAGGGTGATCATTTCCAGTTCTCAGTAATATATTTCTTAGATCCATGTCCTATATTTTCTTTATTTTCAAAATTGTGCTAGATTGCCGAGATCCATGCAGAAAATAAACAGAACAGCAAATGATCCTGTGATGATTGTGATTGAGCTTATAATTGATGCTATATTAATGAACGACCAACTGGACTTAAATAATTGTAATAGAGACATCTATCAAATTTGCTTAATGCAGAGTGGATGACCACAGTGGGATTAAGCATGTTACCAGAATTTTCTTATGTTATGTGGTTATTTTTGGTATGAATATGCTGAGGATTTTGAATCATTATTTTCACCAAAATTGAATCATAATATTGACATGAAAACAAGCAAAAAGGGCAACACATTGTTTAAAAAATGGCCAAATCAGGAAGGCCAAAGAAGATCAACGCCTGAGTAAAGATTTAACTATGGAATGAATACCACAGAAAGCACTTGAACATGACTCGTGGTTAGAGCCAGAGACCAGAGGGCAAAGTTTCAAACTGAAATAGGCCCTAAAATTACCACACCAGGGCTGTGATGTGAAGTGCTTAATAATGAAAGCAATGATTAGGTATTCTGGAGGGCTATTTTATGCACTTTTCCTTAATTGAAATAACTAGTATCAAGCTTTGTTGAGCATTCAAAGAATAAATATTTTGTGGCAAATACAATAGGTATCCCCACTCCTTCTCTCTAGAGATGCTGCCCGTCCCGCTGAGTTACTCCAGCTTTTTGTGTCTATCTTTGCAATAGGTATCAGTGAGATCTGGTCTGTTCACTGTAACACGTTATTGATCAAGAGTCTGATTGTTCTGGCTCAGCCTTAAGTAAAAATCATCGAATATCTGAGTGTCCAGCAATTTGTGACTTTGATAGGCCACTTGACAATACAATACAAAAGCTCTGTCTGCGGTTTGAAGGAAACATCGATAGAGAGGAAACTATTGGTAGCCAACAGTCGTGGGTCTGCAATCACTCTGGAGAAGGCATTTACAATGGAGAGTGCTGTCAGGCAGGTTAGCAAGTTGCCATTTTGATTGAATTCTCAACTTAAGAGAAATTATTACTCTTCAGAGATATGAAGACAGAATAGTCACATCACCCTTGTCACAGTCACAGTCACTGATGCTTTTGGCTGATCTTGCTATCTTTCAATGCTAGTCAGGCAATTTAAACACAAAAATATATACTGACAATTCAGTCAATTACCAAACAGGTGATGCACCACCATAGGCATTATTCTGTTGACAGGACATTAAAACACAAGTAAAATATCCACTGGTAACATTATCAAGATGGACAGGAGAGTAATTTTCCATTTTCTTGCCAGCAGTTCTTGCAATCTTTTCCTTCTATTAATTTGCTTTATCTAACATGAATTTGCTCATCACTGGGAGTCTTTGCTGGTTTAAGGTAAGTCTGTAAACAAAGTACTCAACACAATAAATAAAATAAAGTTTCATAAATCAGAGAAAATTATTAGTGCAGATCAAAAGCCTAAAGCCCTTCGGGCAACCAAGAGTTTAGTTGGTGGAGAATGTTCAAGAGCCTCATTGTTGTTGAGAAGAAACATGAACTTATGAAGCTGTTCCTGAACCTGGAAGTCGCAGTTTTCAAATTCTTATACTATCTTCCTGATGGCAGGAGTGAAATGAGAGCAGGGCCGGGGTGGCATGGGTCTTTGTTGACACTTATTGAGAGATCTTATCGAAACGTATAAGATTATGGAGATCTTATCGAAACGTATAAGATTATTAAGGGGTTGGACACGTTAGAGGCAGGAAACATGTTCCCAATGTTGGGGGAGTCCAGAACAAGGGGCCACAGTTTAAGAATAAGGGGTAGGCCATTTAGAACTGAGATGAGGAAAAACATTTTTCAGTCAGAGTGTTGTGAATCTGTGGAATTCTCTGCCTCAGAAGGCAGTGGAGGCCAATTCTCTGAATGCATTCAAGAGAGCGCTAGATAGAGCTCTTAAGGATAGCGGAGTCAGGGGGTATGGGGAGAAGGCAGGAACGGGGTACTGATTGAGAATGATCAGCCATGATCACATTGAATGGCGGTGCTGGCTCAAAGGGCCGAATGGCCTCCTCCTGCACCTATTGTCTATTGTCTATTGACTAGCTGCCTTTTTGAGGCAGCGCCTCCCAAAGATCCTTTCAATGGTGGGGAAGTATGTGGCCGTGATGGAGATCCACCCCTCTCCTCAGACTGTAGTCAAACTAATGGATGGGACTGCTGATTATGAATGGAAAGACCCAGGGCTGGGCAGGGCAGAGTGTCCAGCTATTTGTGACTTTGATCGGTCATTTGACAATACAATACAAAAGCTCTTTGTCTGCAGTTTGAAGGAAGTGGCGATAGAGAGGAAACTATTATGAATGAAAAGGACCAGGGCTGGGCTGGGCAGGGCCATTGTTCTCAAATGTGCATCTGCCACTTGCCTGGAAATTGCACCAGAACCACATGGAAAGAGGGTGTGACTGGTGAGTGCACGCAGTCAGTCAGGGAAAGATCTGATCCAGGCAATCAGAAAGATGTTAGATCTGAAATATTGGCCAGCTTCTACGCATTCCAGATGTTGCCTGGTGTTCTGGGAACATTACCTTGCATTGTTTTCAGATTGGAAACATTTCCAGTTTTTGATCACTAAGTGACTGGAAGCTAACAGAGGAACCCAAGATTGGTTATCAAATGCTAACTTCAAACTTCAGAAAGGTTGTTTTGAGGCTGGGATGTTAGCCAAGCAATCACCTTTCCACAAGAACCCAATGAATAGATCATCTTGAACCACCTGCATGTTCAACTGCACCACTTGCCCAGTGTTCAACTGTACTCACATAAGTAACTTGTAGCTTTGCTCAGATCCAGGTTTACACAATTGATGTGACATTCAGTTCCAACGTTGCACTCAACCAGAACTTCCCCCTTGGTCTTCAGGTTGAGTGCAACGTTGTTCTGCACCTCTCACAATACAGTGGTGAAACTGAGTAAACCCAAATCCACCCGGAACTGACACAGGATGAACACCCACGTTTACTGGAATGGGCAATGCTGGTTTGCAAATTAAGAGTAAAAAGCTACATCTAGCTTTTTATTTTTACTTGCTTCATTTAAAGACTTTAATTAACTATCAGTGTTTTAATATCTTTTTGTTTTTCCTATCTTTTCATTATAAGTTGTGATCTTCATTGTCTTGTAACGTCTCTCAATATCACAGACAGCTAAAATCTTTTGCTAAACATTGACACCTTTGATAACTAGAGGACAATCTACTCCCCACCTTGCCTCCTCCTAAAGCCCACTGGCCACTTAAGTCTCAACCCATCTCCTCTGGTACCCTTTGGGGAAGGATGATAACATCAACCGGTCCTCCACGTCTGTCCCAGGTAAGAGCAGACGATCAGGGATTGCGAGCAGTGAGCTGTCCCAGCTGGGTTTCTACTTAATTAGAAATAATAGCTCCAACTCTTAAGAATTGTTTTTTTTAATGGCCAATCACAGCAGCAATGAAGTGGGAGAAAAGAATGGTTTAGTCAAACCATGAAATTCAAAGTGGAACAAAAATATGTGCAAATTATAAGTTTGGAGATGATGCATGTGAATTCAATAATTTTCTGACAGGTTGAATGCAGTTTTAACTCTTTTGTTACCATAGATATAATTTTACAGTCACCTTCCTGCAAGCCGTATCCAAGGGAGATGGAAGTTGGGCATTTTCCTTGCAGCTGTGTCAAGCAGATATGGCTTCTGGCAGACAACATCACAATTGCTACTGAGTAGATTTAAAAGGGTTCTCTAATCTTCAGCGATTCCTTTAATATGGCTCTACTCAATTTAATCTCTGCAAAGTCTTTAAGCTGTCAACAATTTTGACTCCTGAAATCTTGTTAAGACTCCAACAGATGGTTGCTGCTACTCTGACAATTTCAGGGCACCCACAATCTTTGGACTTCATTATTCTATTTCTATACCTGAAATCGAAATAGCACAAATCCTATTTTGCAGCTGTTTTTTTTTAAACAAAGAAAAAGTTTGTTCATCTTTTTCAACTCAAGATTTATTGAATGAAACTACGTAAGTGTTGGGGGAAGGGTGGGAAAGAGTCAAAAGTAAAGTCTAGATTGTTTTATTGTCATGTCCCGAAAGGGAACATGTAAAACCCATAATAAACAACAACAAAAGTTAAGTAAAAACAAACACAGAAATATATAGACAATAGTTGTGCCCAATAATGTCCCCAAGTCCATATAGTTTGGGGACTATTAAGAGGTTGAAGTGTTTAATAGCCTGATGGTTGCAGGGAAGAAGCTGCTGCTGAACCTGGACATTACAGCTTTCTGGTTCCTACACCTTCTGTTTGATAGAAGGAGTGAAATGAGAGCCTGCTTCCACTCTTCCAGTAGGAAAGGCTCTTCTTTCATTTTTCCTCGTCTAAGAGCCAAAGAACCCCTTCATAAGATGTAGCGGCGGTAACTCCGAGGAATCTTTTGATTGAACAATCAGATCATCAATTCGGCAATAAATCATCTTCTTTCTGACAAGATCTGGCCTCTCAATAAGACACCTGCCAACTAATAACTCTTGAGAGGTGGGTTGAGGCCTGTTTATGCAGAGATAGTGACAGCTTAAAAACTTTCTTTGATGCACTCACTAGTTATTGTGAGACCAAAAGTGGAGTAATGCACGTACACAAAATGCAAAACACACTACGTCAAACTTTGTTTGTTGTCATTTTCTGGTCCCTTCATAAAATAACATGCAGGTGGTGGGTACATGGAACAACCTGTAATTGAGGCAGATACCGTCACAGCATTTAAAAGACACTTGGACAAGCACTTGGATAGGAAACAATTAGAGGGATGTGGGCCAAACGCCAACAAATGAGATTCGTTTAGATGGGGCATCTTGGTCGCTATGGATGAGTTGGGCTGAATGGTCTGTTTCCATGATGTATGGCTATGACTCTAATATAACTTAACTTATTACATTCTATCAAGCCCAGTAGATTTATGGAATAAGGTCCACAAAAATGTCTGGGAATTTTTTCTTCTGTCAACTCTATGATGCCATTTTTTTATTTTAAATTATTACCTTTTAACTATCACCATGTGCAAACTCTCTGACACTACCTTTCGATTTTTATTTTAGACCAGAGGTTTTTTTTTAATGTTGTTTTACCGTTTCTTACTAACTCGCTGATCAAGCAACCTGCCTTATTTTGAGATAATACAGGAGATGCTAATTTCCTGTGATTTGTGCTTTTGCTGCTAGCAGCCACAACCTTCTTCTGAATTATGAATGGATATCGACCAGACTTCCACCTGAAATAAAATTAGCCGTCATTCAAGGAGACATTCAATGAACTGCTGTAGTATTTTCAACCTTTTCTACAGATTTCCACATTTAACTTTTTATTTTTTGCGACTTAAATAATGAATATTTTTCCTGTTTGTCACAAAAACAGATTAAGAAAGTTTTAAAGAACAAGCACTGCCCTCCACAATATTATAGACTTCCAAGTTGAAGCCATAACAAGTAAAATGAAAAATAATTGCAAAGATTTTTTTAAATATTTTACATAATGCAGGACAAATCAAAAACAGTATTCGTCTTTTTTGCTTCCATTCCATGAACATCTCTTTCTGATAATGGTAATATTTATTCAATTAATGTTAACATGTGGTAGTGTATAAAATGAAACTTAATATTCAGGAGAAAATACAAAGTGCTGGAGCAACTCAGTGGGTCATGCAGCATCTGTAAAGGGAAATGCACAGACGACATCTTGGGTCGGGATCTTTCCTCAGACTGATGGAGGAGTGTTGGAAGAAAGCTGGAAAAGAGAGGATGGGGTAGTTCTAACCCCGGCAAGTGTTAGGTAGTTACAGATGAGGAATCCATCTGCCTTCGACACTCTTGGGTGAAGGAGAGCTAAAAGATCAAAACCAGATTCTGGCACTCAATTGTAATTAAACAGTGCATTTGCTGAAGATGACTGAACATCAATGGTCAATGGTACAGATGAGAGACATTTGGAAAAGTGTCACATCACTATTGTCCATAGAACAGGTCAACACAGTAAAAGACGGGGAGTAAAAAAAATGATAAGGAAAAGCAAAACAAAATTAAACAATGAATTCTCCCATCCATTCTCAATGAAATACAGGTTCAGCGTTTTGTTCATTAAATATTAATTTATTAAGGATTTACACATCATGCATTTCATTTCTTCCTTTGAAGCAAAACAAAATATATTCACACACAACAGTTTCTATACCAAGGGAAATAGATGACAGCAGAACAATTGGAATGGATGAAGTCTTACTGTCATCTGTGAGGTTTACAGTGACTGCAAATACAAAGAACTTGCTCTCTCACACGGTTCCCACGAATAATAACATGACAGGGTAACAGCAATTTGAACACTGAAAAATGTTCCTTGCTCTCCAGTTCCAAGAGGACTGACAGTCCCTTCAAGACTTCTGCTCTCTGCTGCAGCTTTAAACGATGACATTTTGAGTGACAAAGGTGGCGTTAATGTGTCACTGAAACCTCAGCCTCTAGAGAAGTTGTGAAAAGCACTAAATAATGGTACCTCACAAATGGCATGAAATGTTAAGGTGATGGTCGAATAGATATTCAGTCAGGATACGGTGGTGGACACCCCGGTTAAATCCTGACTAAGGGTGCTGTCTCTATGGAATTTATATGTTCTCCCCGTGACTGCGTGGTTTTTCCCCAGGTGCTCCGGTTTCCACCCACACTCAAAAGAAGTATAGGATTGTAGATTAATTGGCTTCAGTAAAAATTGTAAATTTTTCCTAGTGTGTCGGATAGTGGTGTACAAGGATAACGGGTCGCCATGGACTTGGCAGATTGTCGAAAACTGCAAGAAATCTACTATGTTGGAAGAAATATGTGCTGCTGCAAGGTACAGAATCAACGACTGGAATGCAGGCTTGCCTCGTTGTCAAAAATGCAGCTCGTGATTGGAACTCAATTTTACACACTAATCATTGCTGGGGGGGGGGGGGGAGAAACTCCATGCTGAAAATGCACTCTCACTATTTTCAAAATGGGTATTGATATTGGTTTATTGTTGTCATCTGTACAGAGACAGAGTGAAAAAAATGTTTTGCATGCTATCCAGGCCGATCGTGACATACTTGAGTGCAGTCATACCATACGTGAGGAGTGTAGGAAGGATCTGCAGATGCTGGTTTAAACCGAAGACAGACACAAAAAGCTGGAGTAACTCAGTGGGACAGGCACCATCTCCGGATAGAAGGAATGGGAGACATTTTGAGTCAAGACCCTTCTTCTGAAGAAGGAATGGGAGACATTTTGAGTCGAAGACCCATCTTCTGAAGAAGGGTCTTGACTCGAAATGTCTCCCATTCCTTCTATCCGGAGATGGTGCCTGTCGAACTGAGTTACTCCAGCTTCTTGCATACATCAGGAGGACTGGTAGTGCAAAAGAGGCAATAAACAGAGTGCAGAATATAGTGTTACAGGCATCAGAGATGGGGCAGATATAAAACAAGGTACCCAAGTGGCTGTGCCAAAATGTAGCATGCCTTGCTCACTCTTCATTTCAATGGATATTTTCATCCTTGCTTTCCCTGGTTTATTTTTCTTTGATCATGGGATGTAGTCAACAAATATGGCAATATTGGTATGTATTTCTTTTTCTCCCTCTCCCTCACCCTCTCTCTCCCTCACCCTCTCCCTCTCTCTCCCTCCCTCTCACCCTCCCTACCCCTCTCTCTCTTTCTCTTTGCCCTTGGAGAGACCATGAAGTGTCAATAGACCAGTGTGTCACATCGAGCGTAGTCATACAGTGTAGAAACAGGCCCTTCGGCCCAACTTGCCCACACTGCCCAACATGTCCCACCTACACCAGTCCCACCTGCCTGCGTTTGGCCCATTTCCCTCTAAACCTATCCTATCCATGTACCTGCCTAAATGTTTCATAAACGTTGCGATAGTACTGACCTCAACTACCTCCTCCAGCAGCTCATTCCATATACCCACCAGCCTTTGTGTAAAAAAGGCTGGCTAATGCATATGGGTGATACAATTCTTGTGTGGCTCGTGTGTACCCAATATCACCAGAAATGAGAAACACTAACTTCAGGAACAAAAGAGTCCTGTGGTGAATGGCAGGAAATGATGGAGACAAGATATTGTATTGGAGAATGTATAACCGTATGCTCTTGATGTAGAAGAATCCTAATGGTTATGGGAGGAAAGGAGGAGGGGGACAATGGGGGAATCACACCACACAGTGGAAATAAATATGCAGGTCCTTGAAATGATAATGGAGGAGAGGGGGAGGGAGGAGAGAGGGAGGAGAGAGACAATGGGGGAATCACACCACACAGTGGAAATAAATATGCAGGTCCTTGAAATGAAAATGGAGGAGAGGGAGAGGGAGAGGGGGGAGAGGGAGGAGAGAGGGAGAGGGGGAAAGATTCAGGAAGTGCGGAATCACAGATGAACCGCAACAAATTTAAGGGAGAGGAAACATAGCTATTAACTTTGAGGTAATATCTCTAGAGCTACCTCTTGGAGCTTCATTCACCCCATGAGAACACGAGACCACTTTCATTATTTTCTATCACTGGGAAATGCCAAGTATTTTGGTTATTACAAATTGTGAATTGACTGTTAAAATACTGCAAACAATTTAATTTGAAGTGGGAGCAAAAGGTCCAAGTGTTTTCAGACAAAATAGAATATAACCTGACAGTTCTGGGATAACAATGACTGTTTGACAGAGTACCATTTCATTCCTCTCCCATGTTTCTGATATCATAATTGCCTGCAATCAAGCACATATGAAGAGCTATCATTTTGTCTAGTTGTTTATGAGCGATATATTTCCTCGTTACTGGCCTCAGTTATAAGCATGGACATACCAAGATGGATGGATAATTTGCCCTAGTGAAAAATGAATTCAAAATGGAGTGATGGTTCAGATATTCTTTTAATACAGTATTTAAAATTGCAGTTGTCAGTTAAAGCAATCCTCCTACATAACTCAATTAGAGGCGAAAATAGGATATCAATTAAATTTTGCTGATTGATGCTTTAGTTCAAGCAATGGAAGGGTAAGATGATAGATGGATGATGACCAAGTTGATACTGACTATTATAGAGCAGATATAGATTAATGAGAACCCCAAGAGGCCTCAGCTTGCCGTTCCATGACTGCAGATGGAATTTATAATAAAGCCGTGTTTTATGTACGAGGATTCCTTTAAGACTGGTGAACAACTCAATAATAAAGTATTAGAAAACATACAGGAGCAAGCTGCTCTGCCTCAAGCCTGCTTTACCATTCAATTTAAGATAGTCACAAAATGGTGGAGTAGCTCAGCGGGACAGGCAGCATCTCTGGAGAGACGGACTGGGGGACGTTTCGGATCGGGACCCTTCTTCAGACTGCTGAGGAGGTTTTTGCAGTGGGGGAAGACGAAATATGAGGAGATTTCGCAGTGGAGCTTATCATTCAATTGGATTGTTGCCTACCTATTTGCAACCCAATTCCCCTTGTGGGTTCCACCTTTTCCTTGATCATCGTTGCTGGCTTTCATTTGTTCTCTGAACCTTTTCATATCTCTCATTTCCCTTTCCCCTGATTCTGAGGCTGAAGAAGGGTCTCGATCCAAAACATCACCTATTCCTTTTCACCAGAGATGCTGCCTGACCCGCTGTGTTGCTCCTGCTTTTTGCGTCTATCTTCAGTGTAAACCAGCTGTAAGATTTGAGAAGTTTTCCCTCATTCTGAAATCAACACAAAACCAAAGAGCTGCAGTTTGGACATTTTAAACGGGAGACTGGGGCTGATAGCGGAGAAAGGCTGCAGTCAGTTTACCAAAGGATGTCACAATCTGTGGGTCCTAAAATGGCTGCAGGACCTCGTGACCAGCCACAAAAAAAAAAGGTAAAAACCTTACATCCCAGTCTCTAGGTTTTCTGCAAAGCCATGGCCAGAACAAAGGATGGGTATTGGCCATGCAGAAACCTACGAAACCAGGTCGGAGTCCAGACACTGGGGCGCTGACATCAGCATACTCACAATGCCCCAAGCCGACCTAAACAGTTCATCTCAGTGAGGGGGCACAATAGCCCATAGAAAACTACCTGGTAGGTGATGGGAAACCAGTTAACACCCATCACCTCACAATGAAATCCCAATTTACACCTTCTGGCCATCCCCGGTATCCCCGAACATAAGCGCAGATCAGAAGAAAACCTCATACATATCTTTTTGAACAAAGAGATTCCAAGATCTGGCGGGAGATAGGACGGGTCAGAAACAGTATAACTGGCCACTACTTTTGGGTTTTAAAACTCAAGAAGAAATACTGGAAGAAGAAGCTGAAGCTAGAAGAAAACCTGCAAGAAACGCAAGCAGGCAAGAAAACGAATGCAGGAGGAAGAAAAGACAGGCAAGAAAAACGGATGCAAGAGAGAGGAACAGGCACGCAACTCGAGGAGAAATACTGCCAAACGAACAGCCAGTAACCCCAGTAATAGCCCCATGGTGAGCATGCATTCCAAATCCTACATATCCTGGACATAGTTTAGTGTAGAGGGGAGGGTGGTTGTGAATAAACGTTGGGTGTGTACTAAAATATGTGTTGGTCAAGGTTGCGATGCGTCGTGCGTTCCCCATCTTACAGTCGTGTATGTGTCTTGCAGAACTGTGTTTAAGAATTCATAAGTAAAAGGTATTCGTGTATATGTCTTATAGAACTGTGTGTTTTATGATTCATAGTTATAAGTATTCGTGTAATTTGGTATGCGTTTCATAGTCATGTATTATAGAACTGTATAAGTATTCATGGACAATAGTCCCAAGTGCTGAATAAAAGCCTTTTTCATATAAACCCTGGTTTTAAAATCTGGTCTGGTTGAATTTTTCTGCACTATAAGAGCTCCTGCATCTAAGCCCAGTGTCTAGAACCGTAAGGGGTGAGTGGGTCGAACCACTCACGGGGAACCAGTGTGCACGGCCTGGTCAAGGGATCAGAGCAAGGCACGGGGACCTTAGGTCGGGCGAAAGCTCGGCGCAGAAACCCCTTACACAGCATCTGCAGTTTCTTCCTACACCAATTCCATTTCCTTACATTTATTCCTTTTTCTTAAAAATCAATCGCAGTTTTTAAATTTTAATTTACGGATTTTCAAACACATTGGAGTACAGCATTCCTGAATTCAATCAGGTTATCATTATCTCATACCAAATGGTTCTGTATTGATGTTTAGAAGCTATCAGGCCCTTCAATCTTCAATCCCGAGTATCATTATTTTGCTTATTGCTTTTGCTTAATTCACAATGTTGGCATCGTGTTCGACAAGAACATTGTGGGCTGAAAGGCCAATTCCCATGCTATACTTTTCTACGTACTAAAGTTATTGCTCTTGACTTACTTCAGTTTTAATACTGATGCCATGTTTGGCTTCTTTCTCCAATATCAAGCAGCAAATGGCAGGAAGTGACTGGAGACATAGATCACAATGGAACTGCCAGAGGAAGACTTGTTATAGCAAATCTCTTGGAGAACTGAAGGAACTTCATCGGTTCTGAGACGGAGTATCAAACTTCAATTGTCTTTTAACTTTGCACAATGCAACTAAAATGCCATCCCAGTAGTTTCTGGCAATTCTCAAATTTCATTAGCATCACCTGCCCTAGTTAACCTTTATACTGTTTTGGTGCACTTTAACATTCTATGGGGTATAATCATCTATATGACATCCCACTTTTATGATTGTACGTTCATTTATCAATATTTCCAAGTTAGGCCTGGCATTGTTTGAGGTTCCCCTTCTGCTCATAACCAATGTTAAAGTCAAACACTGGTAATCCAATATGAACACTCAACCAAAGTTGTGATCGGCTCTTTGTGGTTGGAATCCACAGGACCAAGAGAGAATGCACAAAAGAGCCAACTGTGTTCATGCCTTACAATGTCGAATCTTGGAAAAAACCAAATGGACGCAGAGTTAGATAGGGATTAGGAAGAGTTCCTCCAGTGAATTCAATTGAAAAGGTCTTCTGCATGGTATCAAAATAAAAATGGTAATACAATAGGATAGAACTTTATTTATCCCAGGAGGGAAATTGGTCTGCCAACAGTCATGAAACACAAGATACATGACATGTGAAATTAAAGCGTCGAGTGGAAAGTCCAGGATTGGGGATGTGCAAAGATTGGGGGGGATGAGGGGGGATGGGGGAGGGGAGTCAGTCTACCCCATGATAGAAGGGGGAGGGGTTGTACAGTTTGATAGCCACAAGGAAGAGGATCTCCTGTGGCGTTCTGTGTTGCATCTTGGTGTAACCTGTCTGTTGCTGAAGGTGCTCCTCAGGTTGACCACTGGGTCATGAAGGGGGTGGGCTGTAATGTCCAAGATGCCTCACAGTTTGAGGCGCATCCTCCCCTCCAAGACCATCTCCAGTGAATCCAACTCCACCCCCAGGACGGAGCCAGCCTTGCTGATGAGCTTGCTAATAATTCAGGTGTTTAATCAAAGCGTATGCAAATGTTCCGCATTCTTTTATGTGTTTAAGTGTATGTTTACATGCATTTTCTACATCTTGGAAAATTATTTACAGTGGGATGGATCCAGCTGCAGACTGCAAATTCCCACTGAATGGAAACACACAAGATAGGCCTGAGCAGCATTTGACTATAAAGTCTGAGGCATTGTACGCCTCATTTTTTCAAGAACTTTTGAGATATCTATGTATTGAAAAGTTGAAGGCTCATGTGGACTGGGAGATTTTATGGATATGTAAAGAGAAAGAATAGCAAGAATTGATGACTGTCCTAAAAGGTGATGGATAATGACATAAATGGATGATCGCCATGCTTTTTTTAAACTGGAGAAGTTTTAGCTTAAGGTTCATCTTGTAACATGCAATAATTTGTATTCCAAACCGAGATCTGAGACCTCTTACACCAGAACCTAATTTCCATCTTCACCAAAATCAGCATTTGAAGAGTATCCACTCTATCCTGCATTCAGTGAGAGAGAAGCACAAAAATAAACTTTCTCTTGATCATAACATGTGTATAGAATGGATAGTGTTAGGTTAAATTGATAACCAGTTCTCGAAAGGACGAGAGTATTGTACAAGCCCCAGTACAGTGTAAAAGCCAACGATTCAACATTTTTGTTATCAATAGACTATATAAAAACAAAACATTATCTTCCTATGGCATTGATTTATTTATTGTTTGGTCTTGCAGGTAACAGAGATGATTATCTTTTGCATTACATTTCCTGTAGCTATCGGAATGAAATTATCAGGGCTGCACACACTTCCATGCCTGGCATAAGGCTCTGGTTGTATTTTAATGTTTAGTGTCTCATCTCACAGGGCAGGTTTATTTAGAGCCTAACTCGTTTTCTTTGGTCATTCAATGCTGGAACACATAAGCACAGGTACATTTTGTTGCAGAGTTGCAAATAAAGGAGAGCTTAATTGCTCAAGCAATGTTCTATTTCCAAACAATTTGATTAGGACTAATTCAGGAAGTACTCAAAGTACAGAAGTTAAATGAATGAAATACTGAGGTGTTGAAGGAAAACAAAAAAGAAATGCTGAGAGATTAGTGAAGTAAATGCCATAAAATATCTCCTGAACCTGGTGTCAGAAGGTGGAACACAGGTTTAAATTGGTGGCAAGAGAAACAGCATTATTCTTTCAGACTGAATATTTTCATTTTTGCTGCTTTTTATTTGCTTAATGTCATCCATTTAACAAAGTAAAACACCCATTGTAATTAAAACGAGAATCTCCAACTATAGGATCAACCCTTAGTCCTTTGTTCAAAGAGTTTAAATAAGAATTTAATGGAGACATGTGGAATTGCAGGTGATAGTTTAGCAAACAAAAATCACAAAGTTAGAGGCTAAAAGTTGGAGTAATTCAGCGGGTCAGGCAGCATCTCTGGAGAAAAGGAATAGTTGACTTTTTTGGGTCTAGACCCCTCTTCAGACTGAGAGTCAGGGTACAGGGAAACGAGAGATATAAAAGGTACATAAAACAAATGAATGAAACATCTGCAAAAAGCAACGATGATCAAGGGAAGGCGGAACTGACAATGGTCCATTGTTGGCTGTGGGGGTATGGGATAACAAGTCATATAGGCAGTGAAACGCAACAGGACGACAGTGAAACTAATACGATGGAGAAGGTTGGAGAAGTGATGGAAAGGGAGGGGGATGCAAGGGTTACTTGAAGTTAGTGAAATCAATATTCATACCAATATTCAGTCTGAAGAAGGGTCTCGACCCGAAACGTCACCCATTCCTTCTCTCCCGAGATGCTGCCTGACCTGCTGAGTTACTCCAGCATTTTGTGAATAAATCAATATTCATACCATTGGGTTGTAAGTTGCCGAAGCGAAATATGAGGTGCAGTTCCTCCAAAATGTGTTTGGCCTCATGCTGACAATGGAGGAGGCCCAGGACAGAAAGGTCAGTATTAGAATGGGAAGGGGAGTTAAAGTGTTTGGCAACCTGGAGATCATGTTGGCCAAGGCGGACTGAACGAAACACAAAGTGCTTGAGTAACTCAGCCAGTCAGGCAGCATCTCTGGAGGACATGGATAGGTAAAATTTCAGACAATAAGAATTTAATGTTGGGATCCTAGACCAGTCTTTGAGGAGCCGTTGTAGATTATTGGAACTATTCATAATGGCTCTTATACTTATCACCATCTAGTGCAACGGTGTTATAACAGAATCAGAAACAGAACTGTTGGTGTAACAATGTACTGAATTACAGCAAATGCAAAAATAGCAAATGAATCATGACATTTTAAGAAAACAGAAAATAAAAAACACTAGACCAATTAGCCTGTTCTCAGTTGTTGGCAAAATTCCATAATCAATTGTTCACAACGTTGTAACTGGACACTGAGGAAATAATTTTATGTGAGGCAGAGACAACAGTTTTATGAAAGGAAAGTTCAATTGGAGAAATGATGATTTAACTAACATAAGAAACAGTGAAGAGACTCCATCTAAATTGTATAAGGTACCGCCAAAAGGCTGTTACTTTTGGATTGATGATAGCATATTAGAGTGGGAGGTGGATTGGTTACGATGCATGTAATAGAGAGAAGGAATTTTTAAAAAAATTCCCGAGATGGAAGTCTGTCCCTCGCGGGGTACCATTAGGATCAATTAAGAATTTTAAGCTATTTACAATATTCATAAATGACTTGATTAAAAGCAAATAGAGTGCTATGAAGTTTGCTGAGCTACAGTTGAAGTGAGTGGGCAAGAAAGTGCAGAGTATCATATGGAAATAATGTGTTTATTCACTTAGGCAGGTAAAATAAGAAATGAGCTGGGTTTTTAAAAGATAAAGTAATAAACATTGATGCACAGAAAAAGCATGATATTAAGAAATTTAAGGAAAGATACATGTTTTGAAGGCAAATTATACATGGCTCTGTTATTCCAAAGAGAAATATCGAAATAAAGAAACTTGAGATTCTGGAGTGTGTTAGCGAGTCCACACACACACACAACACTGTGCACAATTGATGTTTCAGCCTTTTTGTGGAAATCACCAAACTAAACTTCTGAAAATTAACATAGCACTGTGATCTAATATGTGGCAGCTATCAGTCTGAAGAAAATCAAGCTCATCAACACTCAATTATAAGCGAGTGCTGCAGTAATGAAATGGCTGTTAACAAGAAGCACCAAACTTCGTAATAAAATAAAAACTTACATCTACCTTTGCTTCTAATTCTCTGCAGCTGGACCTCCACCTAATCTGAATTTGCAAGGATGTTCAAATTCGAGTCAGAGTTGAAAATACTCCATCAGATCCCGATTACTACAAATGAAAGGTTGAGTAACAAACTGGAAAGGCTAATTAAAAAGTAGACCTCATCTGTCACAGTCACCAGTTAGATCGCACCTATTTGACTGAGTAATGTCTATCCACCTTTGTGCTTTTATTTTTCTTGCCAACTATGCTTGTTCAGGATCCACAAACCTATCTTAATCGATGGGACAACGGTAGAGAGAGTCAACAATTTGAGGTTCCTGGGCGTGCATATCTCTGAAGATCTGTTGTGGAGTCAGAACATTGAGGCAATCGCAAAACATGCTCATCATTACTTCCTTAGAAGATTGAGAAGATTCGGGATGTTGATGAATACTCCATTGAACCTCTGCAGGTGTGCAGTAAGGAGCACACTTACTGGTTACACTACAGCCTGGTTCGGTAACTTGAATGTCCAGGAATGAAAGAGATTACAGAGAGTAGAAGACAATGCATCACAGTTATTGACTCACCAGCAACAAAGGGATCCAGAGAAGGCACTGCCTCTAAAAGGCACCTGATATCATCATGGACCCAAACCACTCTTGGCACGCTTTCCTTTCAGTCCTACCATCGGGAAGAAGATACAGGAACCTGAAAGCCGGGACCACCAGGTTAAAGAATAACTGCTTCCCAGCAACCATCAGGCTCTTGAATGCTAAACACTAAGCTCAGCAACCATGACCTTCTGTAGACTGTAACTTTGGTGAACTATGGACTTTGATTTCTTGCATTGGGATTACGGTCATTATATTGTGGATTTTTAAATTATTGTATTGGTTTCATGTGCATAATAAGCTGCTGCACGTTACAATATCATTGTTCCATTGTCGATGCATTTGATTATTAAACACTCTTGACTCTGGGATGATTCTAATACATCCTGAACTACTGATAAAGTCACAAAGGAAACAATTTGTAATTCAGTGAAAAACTCAAAATGAATTAGGTGCTTAATTTATTCATTTCAGAAAATGAAGATTTTCCCCCAAATGTGCATTGAAGCAGAACTTATTTGGTTTATGACCTCAGCATTTTGGTTAGAAACACACAAGAGCCTGTCTGCCTTCTAGCACTTACAACTGTTTAAAGATCAACACCAAATACTGTAAATCAGATACAAAGGGCCCAAGGTTGTAGTTTGCATCTCCAGTGTAAACCATGAGATTAACATCGGGTCCAGGTGAATTATTTCAGTCAGGAAGCAAAATTAAGCGAGGTCACACAATCTGATGCTGATGTCAGGTTTAATTAGGTGGATTCCTTTACTAAACAAAATCAATGCTACCGGGAAAGAATAGACCTAATCCAGCTGCAAATTTAATACCATTCGCAGCCATCAATTGATTCAGAAGCTCTGACCGTGACTGAAAGGAATTAGAAATTTAATTGCACATCAAGGACTAATTAAAAAAGCAGCTGTTATGAGAACAACCGCTTGTGTGTGGAGCATTCCCACTCCATGGTGTTACAGTCAAGGATACAAACTCCTTAATCCCAGTCAGAGCTCGCATCTTCATGTTTTATCTATGTGGCACCAATTAACTTTTTTCCCCGATTTTATCATTTGTAAATGACTCCAGTGTGCTATGGGTTAATGAGCTTTGAAGATAAATATTTTAGCTGTCAGCAAATTAGTCAGCCCCTGGCCAATAACCTTATCAAATGGGAGATTGTTTAGATATCTACCATTGCAAATTTAAATGGCCACTTTTCTCACCCAAAGTCAAAAATTATGGAAATCAACTAATTAGATTATATTAGACTGTTGGCTGCATCCATTTTTATTCTGTCAAGTTGCCTGAAATGAAGGATTGCAACACACTGTGTCAAGTACTGCTATATTTACTGAAAATGCATTCCTAGTGTAGAAATTCTTGCTACAATCACATACTGACAAACAATAACTCTGCTAAATGTAATTGTGTTCCAGGGACAATAATATATTAACTTTTTATCATAGTCCCTAATAGCGGCACACTTATCATTTGAATACTGACCCCACTGATCTGCAAACATGGATATCTGTCAGCACCATTACTGCTGGCTAAATACCAAATGATTTTTCATCTATGATGGGCATAAATCTTATGTTAAATGTTTAAACTGCATTCATAAACACTTATCACTGAATTTCTAGACATATTTTTAAAATAACTCCCATTTATTACTTGCTCAATGGAAACAATATTGTTAAGGTGGGAAAAAAAATCATTACAGATTAAAAGGCAAACAATAAATAAATCAGCAGCTCCAGGGACACAGGTTCAAATCCTGATTCAGACGCGACTGTGTAGAGTTTGCATCTTCACTCTGTGACCACAAGGTTTTACTCTGCTGCTGCTGCTGTTTTCCTCTGATGTCAGAAATACCAATTCAAAATGTAATTGGCTGTTGGAAATTACTCCTCGGTGTTGGATAATGGCAAAGAGAATCAACAGGAAGCTGATGGGCAGTAAAGAGGAAGTAAGTTGGAGAGATTTGGAGAAATCAGGAGTTCAAGAATGGAATCAATAGGATGACATAGAACTGAAAGGCCAAATGGTCTTTTTAGATGTCAATTCTCGACATCTCAGAGATGTAGAGAAATCAGGGGATCAAGAATGGAATGAATAGAATGGAAGAGAACTGAAAGGCCAAATGACCTTTTTACATGTCATTAGAAGGTACCAGAAAATAAATTCAAGATAAAGTAGGGAGCTGAACCAACTGCTGAATACATTCTGACAAAGGGCCCATACCCATAACACTGACCGCAAATGCTGTCTGACTTGCTGAGTTTCTCCAGTGTTTTCTGTTTTTCTTTCAGATTTACGGCACCTACAAGCTTTCGGATTTTCAACTAGAGTTTTTGACCTTGCAAAGGCCTACAAATGGTTGATTGGATAGGACACTGTCGTAAGGACAGTAGAAATGTTCGATAAGTCAGGCAGGATTTGATGAAAGAAATAGAAACAAAGTTAATAGTTCAGGTAAAATACCATTCTTCAGTTTGTCCCTTCTCAAGCAAAGTTGACCTCAAAAAACTTGCCTGTCATCTACCTATTCTACGATGACATTCATAGCACAATCCTTATCGGCAAATCCAGTGCTAGCCCAATCCTTCAGAAGGATGTGGTTGAGTAAGGCTGAACAAAGAAGAAATACAGGGATGTTTCCAGGACACAGGGGACTGAGGCTACGCATGCTGGGACTGCAATCCTAGCACCCAAGGAGGTGAGGGGTTGATCTTAGGTGTAGGAAATCATGAAGCAAATAGACAGGATGAATGCAGAGAATCTTTTTTTCCAGAGTAGTTAAATCAAGAACCAGAGGTTTAAGGCAAGAGGTGAAAGATTTAATTGGAAACTAAGTGGCATTTTTTCCACATAAAGCATGGCGGGTAAATGCAACAAGTTGCCAAAGGAAGTTGTTGAGAGAGATACAAGAACAACTTTTAAAAGGCATTTGGCCAGGTACATGGATAGGAAAGGTTTAGAGGTTTATGGCCCATGGTCAAATGTGATCTGCTTGGATAGGGCAACTTGGATGAGTTGGGCCTAAGGACCTTTTTCCATGCTGTGTGACTCTTTGACTCTTATTAACCTGCTCAGCTCCACATAACTCACCTGTGGTAGTATCTATGGAACCTCCACGGGACTCATTCCTCATTTTGGAACACAAAGAACTTAACTGAAATTATCTCTAAATATGATGTAGAGAATTAAAAATTGAGAACCCCCAATTAAGACGTTCCTCAATATCACAGTCTTAAATCACCTGACCCATCTAGGTCTTTTTACAAGGCTCCTCACAGCATCCACCCATAAAGTTGCATCAGAATTGTGTGTCACTTTGTTATAGCTTTTGATTTGACCAGCCTCCAAAGACTGCAGGCTCAGTTAACTCTACCATTCCTCATAGGAAAATGCCTCATATCAGTGCTTCTTTTCCAATACCACAGACTCCTCACCAAGAAAAATAATATTGCTTCTCTATCACTGATTTTTACTCTGGGAGTTTGTTATTCAAAGAAACTGTGAAAGTATGTTCACCAGAATAAATGTAGAGGTTTCAGCCGTGGCTCACCAGCAACTTTGCAAGAGTATTTGGGGACACACAGTAAGTATTGGTACTGCTGGCAATGTTGACCCTCTGCAAACAAATAGAAACTCTTATTTAAAATTCTGTGTCTTGCTGGCAAGGCAAATATTAATTGGCTTTGAGATGGTGCCAGGCCATCGTATTAAAACACTGCAGTCCTTGTGCTGAAAGTACTCGCAAAAATGCTTTACAGGAAAAAGTTCCCAGATTTCGACCGGCGGAAGGAACAGTGATTTACTTCCAAGTGAAGACGGGGTGTGGCATGTGACAAACATGAAGAAATGCCGCAAAGAACGAAGTGAAATCCAAATCAAATTCTCCTGACAGATCTCCATCACATCTCCGTTCCACAGCTACCAAATTATTATTTTCCCTGCCAATTTTGTTCAGCTGACCCAGAGTATTTGCACACATCGAAGGTATTTATTCACAAAATGCTGGAGTAACTCAGCAGGTCAGGCAGCATCTCGGGAGAGAAGGAATGGGCGACGTTTCTGGTCAAGACCCTTCGTCAGACTGATGTCAGGGGGGCGGGACAAAGGAAGGATATAGTTAGAGACAGGAAGATAGAGGGAGATCTGGGAAGGGGGAGGGGAAGAGAGGGACAGTGGAACTATCTAAAGTTGGAGAAGTCAATGTTCATACTGCTGGGCTGCAAGCTGCCCAGACGAAATATGAGGTGCTGTTCCTCCAATTTCCGGTGGGCCTCACTATGGCACTGGAGGAGGCCCATGACAGAAAGGTCAGACTGGGAATAGGAGGTGGAGTTGAAGTGCTCGGCCACCGGGAGATCAGATTGGCCAACGTGGACCGAGCGCAGGTGTTGAGCGAGGTGATCGCCGAGCCTGCGTTTGGTCTCGCCGTTGTAAATAAGCTGACATCTGGAGCAGCGCAACTTTGATGCTGCATCTGATCCAGGGCTCTATTCAGACTTGGCTGGAATACTGTCTGTGGATGGTGTAGATGTGAACTAATGTGAGGCATTTGATAAACTTTCACATTGAACGCTCTTTGATGAAGTTAAAATTAAAGTTAAAACCAAAAAGAAAATGTTTGATCTAAGGCAGTGAAAGGTGTAGGAGGTTACGAACCGTGGGTGTATACCCAAAGTAGAAGAATGTGGTCTGAAGAGGGTCTCAACCCGAAACATCACCTATCCATGTTCTCCAGAGATGCTGCCTGAGCTGCTGAGTTACTCCAACACTTTGTGTCCTTTTGTGATCTGTGGTTTCCAACTTTGATTGCTACTTGGCGTTAATGGCTCACTGGATTTATTAATGACTTACTGTATATAAGACCACAAAGGTCTAATATATCCCAGTTTACTGACCACATGGAGATTGGTGGTAGAGCAAGGAGTTCAAACATAATCATAAAATCAAAGAGCCATTGGTGGATCAAGTGAGTTTGGAATAATTGTGGTAGATATATTTCAATGTAGCAAAGTGGAAGGTCATCCAGTCCAGAATAAATAATAAATCCATTCCAGAATAAAGAATAAATGGTGAAAAGCCAAGTACTTTAAATGCATTTAATTATGTGGGTTGGAACAGCATTGCATTCACTATTGAACTGCTCCAAATGTTACTTTGCATCTTGTTTTTAATGGAAGGTAATATCCAGCCTAGCCTTATGGCGAAGGAGATGCAGTAATCACTGATAGTTGATCTTGAGGTGGTTCTACAGACCTAGAGTAGTAAGGATAGGCGAGGACTGCAATATATATGTAGTGCACGATCTCGAGGAACATCGGTTCAGAAACGAATGCACCACCGTGAGATCTATTGAGGGCGTGCAGCGTAGGTTTACTAGGTTAATTCCCGGAATGGCTGGACTATCATATGTTGAAAGACTGGAGCGACTAGGCTTGTATACACTGGAATTTAGAAGGATGAGAGGAGATCTTATCGAAACGTATGAGATTATTAAGGGGTTGGACACGTTAGAGACAGGAAACATGTTCCCAATGTTGGGGGAGTCCAGAACAAGGGGCCACAGTTTAAGAATAAGGGGTAGGCCATTTAGAACTGAGATGAGGAAAAACTTTTTCAGTCAGAGAGTTGTGAATCTGTAGAATTCTCTGCCTCAGAAGGCAGTAGAGGCCAATTCTCTGAATGCATTCAAGAGAGAGCTAGATAGAGCTCTTAAGGGTAGCGGAGTCAGGGGGTATGGGGAGAAGGCAGGAATGTGGTACTGATTGAGAATGATCAGCCATGATCACATTGAATGGTGGTGCTGGCTCGAAGGGCCGAATGGCCTACTCCTGCACCTATTGTCTATTGTCTATTGTCTATTATCTACAGTCTTAAATGATCAGTGTGTGAAAAGTGAGGCTTATCGTTGATTCTCTCCTGCTTTAGTGTCAAGGACAAGGCAGGTGGGACAACAAGGATGGCTGCTTCCATTGACGGATCAATATCTGTTGAATGAGCAGAGAACTGAGTGATGAATTTGACTCAGGCTGAAACTCAACTGATCACTTTGTTGTATTAACGCTATACAGAAAAATGCTTCACAGGTACTGCCAATGTTTGATTTGTTGATCACTAATAAGTGAAGAAATATAACCATGATTCAAAAGATAACGTAGTGAGTCAGACGAAACGAAATGTGAAACATGAATGTAAAAGGAAGTGGATTTTGCTAAGGTATCACAAGATATTAGTTAAACCTCAAGACACAAGGCAGGTCTGAAAGGTCCTAGTCTGTGAACAACCCCAAATATTGTCTGTTCATTCCCTCCCTGGATGCTGCCTGACCCACTGAGTTTCTCCAGCACTTTGTGTTTTGCATTGGTTCGACCCCACATGGAACAACCTATTCTGTAATTGGCAACGCCGGCCTAGAAAAGAACTGCAATACAGGCACACCAAGAGCTGGAGCAGCATTTAACTCCTCACTCAACAAAAAAATTGATGTGCTTGTTTTGCCTACTGTTTGTTTCTTTTTATAAAATGTATTGAGTCATCGAGTCATACAATGTTGAAACAGGCCCTCCAGCCCAACTTGCCCACACTGACCAACATGTCCCATCTACACTAGTGCCACTTGCCTGCATTTGGCCCATATCCCTCAAAACCTGTCCTATCCATGTACCTGTCTAATAGCTTCTTAAAAGTTGTGATAGTCCCTGCCTCAACTACTGCCTCTGGCAGCTCGTTCCATACACCCACCACCCTTTGTGGGAAAAAGTTACCTCTCAGATTCCCATAAAATCTTTTTGCCTTCACCTAAAAGCTATGACCACTAGTTTTCGACTCCCCTACTCTGGGCAAGAGTTCTTGGCATTTCAACAATTGCCATCATTGTGGTTAGGCTGCTGATTTGTAACAGCTTCTTCCATATTTTCATATAATAAAAAAACAACTCTTGTGAATTGTTAAAGATCTGGTGATAAAACACCAAATACCTGATTTTTGAAATGTTTTTCTTTATTGCTTATTTATTGTAGATTAATGTATAAAACACTCAATAAATATGACATTATTCTGAGTTTTTTTTTAAAGACATTCCAATTATTCCTTGCTCCTGCTCCTTTTCCTCTGCAAAGTGTTCTTTGCCATCATGGGATATGCAACTATGGCACAGAAGGGAATGCAAGGCGGATTTATTGCTTACCTTATGATTCCATCAATCTCTCTGCATGATCAGTGAAGAGGTGCGACACAAGCAATTTACAAAGAGAAAAGTGTTTAACGATGCTTGGATCAGCAGTCCCACAGAGCACATCCTGCCTCGGCAAAAGCTACACTATGTTATCCAGAGTCTACCGTCTTTTCTTTGAACAAAAGGTTTACTTTTTTTTAAATGCAGGACGTATTTTATTATGCTATTAGCATAATTAAAATCCCAAGACAAAGAATGTTTAACCAAATTAATAAGACATAGGCTATCATAATTATCCTGCAACCTCTTTCAATATTCCATTTCTACCCCAACCACCTTCTAAATCCTATCATGTTTACCCGCAAGTTGTTATTCCAGAACGTCACCCATTCCTTCTCTCCAGACATGCTGCCTGTCCCACTGAGTTACTCCAGCATTTTGTGTCTATCTTCAGTTTAAACCAGCATCTGCAGTTCCTTCCAACAATATATTATTACTTTACTGCTACTTTACTACTGCAAGGTTTGAAACATTCAATGATCTGCCTGTAATTTGTTTCTTTCCATTACTGATTGTTGGGAACATGGTTATCTGCAACCAATTGATCCATTTCTTTATATTTCATATAAACATCTTAAAAACCCCATCGCTTGCCCTCAGCTCTTCCATCTGAAGTAATATTCATATGATAATTTAATAACCAAAGCAATGGCAGAAGCAGTGTAATAGTCGAACTTATTCCCCATTTCAAGCAAAGCCCCAGGAAACAATTAATTTTCCAATTCTGACCAATGCAATTGTGTAAAATGATAGAGCAACTGCTTCTAACCAGAAGAAAGAGAAACCTAGTGATGCCCTTACAGCATTATTTGCACTGCATTAATTGCCCTCGAAGTACTTCTGTTAAAGGTACTCCCACATTATCACTCCCAAATAAATCCTGTGAATTACAGGATTTAAACTGGGCAAAGAGAAAGAAACGGCGATTTATTTCCAAGTCAGGATGGTGTGTGAAAGAGGGAAGATGCAGGCAGTAGTGTTCCCATGTGCCTGCTCTCTTTGTTCTTTCATGGTGATGGAGATCAAGGGTTTGGGAGCTGCTCTTGAAATAGTCTGGGCAAATAATCAAATTCTTTTTTTTTTCGAAGACACAACCTGCAGCCACTATGCATTGATGTTGAAGCTAATTAATGTGCAGGGTGGTTGTTGCAGTTCTAGATGTTGAGTCTTTCCGTTGACTGGTTAGCAAGCAACAAATTTTTTTCACTGTACCTCGGTACACGAGACAATAAACTAAACTGACTGACGTTGAGTGTTGCTACCACTGCATGCCTTTCGGCATGTGGAGGGCTTTCCATCCACTCCTGATGTGACCTGTGGATGAGGATTTTGGTTTGTGAGAAGATCAGTCACTCTCCACAGGATACATCGTTATGAACTTCTCTTGAAGGCACAGTACACGTGCCTGGACCAAGAGAGTTTCAGGTCGTCTGACACCCAAAATATTGATGGCATGAGTCTCAGTGAGTGTAACGCCATTCAACATTAAGGGCAGATTTTATCTAGAAATAGTTATTACCTGGCACTTTTGTGGCACAAATGTTATCTGCCACTGATGAGCCCATGCCCAAGTGTTGCAATATCCTTCTACTTGCAGGTAGTTGCTACTTCACTTGCTCAGGGGCCATGAATGGAATTGCATAATGTGCAATCGATGAGCATCCCCATGATGATATGATGATGGAAGGCAAATTATTGAAACTTTATTGAAATTATTGAAGATTCGGAAGCAACTAAACATGTTGAGGCCATGACCTTGATAAAACATTTTGTACGGCCGCATTTAGAGCGTTGCTTACCATTCTTGTCACCCCATTACAAGAAGGTGATGGAGACTTGAGAGTGTGCTGAAAAGGTTTACCATGATTCTGCTTGCATTAAGGAGTGTTCGCTGCAAAGAAAAGTTAGAAATCCTGGATTGTTTACTCTGGAGCTTCAAAGGCTGAGAGAATGATAGACCCGATAGAATCTTAAATTTAGGAGTCAAAGTATTTTCCCCCCCTGCATAGAATGTCAAAGACTCAAGTGTAGATGTGAGAGGGGGAATGTTTGAAGGTGATGTGCTGGACAAGTCTCTATACACAGGAATTACAGCTGCCGGGGTTGGGGCCGGAAGCAGATATGACAGTAGTATTTAAGAGGCTTTTAGATGGGCACATAAACATGCAGGGGTTGGAAGGATATGCAACACTTACAGGGGAAGGGATTAGTTTAATTTGGCACCTTTTGGCACAGATATCATAGGCCCTTTGTCCCGCCCCCCTTTCATCAGTCTGAAGAAGGGTCTCGACCCGAAACGTCACCCATTCCTTCTCTCCCGAGATGCTGCCTGACCTGCTGAGTTACTCCAGCATTTTGTGAATAAATACCTTTGATTTGTACCAGCATCTGCAGTTATCTTCTTATACTCATAGGCCAAAGAACTTGCTCCATGTTCTGTGTAACCACACTCATCATTGTATGTCTATGTTATGATTCCAACCATTATTATTTCACTAATTAGCGTGCCTTTCCTGTAATGCTTACTGATTTCAGTTTTACCAGAGCTCTTTAATCCTGTACTTGGTCAATTGATGTCATGGCCATTATTTGCTTCTTAGCTTTCAGCTTTATGGTACACGTTTGGACCAAGGCTCCAATTAAGTCAGAAGCCAAGTGGGCCTAGCAAAACCCAAACTGGGCAACAGTGAGAAGGTTATTGGTGACTAAGTGCTGCTCATTGCCATTGACAATGACACCTTCCATCACTGTGTTGGCATTTAGGAATAGACCGATTGGATAATATCTGGATTAGATTTGACCTGCTTTCTGTAAATATGATATAAGCAGGGTATTTTCCACATTGCTGGTTAGATTACAGTGTTATAGCTATACAGGGACGAGGGACATTTATAATCACCCTGTGTAGGAAGGGAGATATAAGGTATATGGACACAAAAGGTTGGAGTAACTCAACAGGTCAGGCAGCATCCCTGGAGAAAAGGAATAGGTGATGTTTTGGGTTGGAACCTTTTTTCAGGTAGGAAAATAAATCAAGGCTACAGTTGACTAACAGACCAATTATTTTAGTCTTTGCTTCTATGCCTCTTAACATCTTAAACCAATTAAAATCTCTGGATTTGCCAAAATTACAATGGAAGAAACCATATTTTCTTTCCAAATATGGAATATTTGACGCCAATACTTCCCAGTAGGTTGCAGTTTCATTGCATCGATTTTGAAACTTGTGCAGTTCCCCACACTTGCCTTGCAATCACCATTGCTGGCCCCATCTACAAATGCCTAGAGTCAAGAGAAATAGCCTGCTGGTAGCCCACCTCAGCTGCCTCTTCTGCACAAACAAGCAGATCTCACCGTGATCAGTGTTCACCTCTTGTGCTAGCTAATCACAGTATTCAGCATTTCTCTTTTGCATCTTAACAGCAAACTGCTATTTTACGCCCAGCAAAATCCTGAAAATGAATCCTCCTGCAAAACAGCAGCAGTAAATGCCGAAGGATGATTCAATTGAACTGCCACACAGAAGAGAATCTAGAGAGGATTTACGAATCCATCAAATCAACTTATGAAAATATCAAGGTGAACTTTGTTCAGGGGAGTCATTGTGTTAGGAATTGGACAAAGCATTTCAAAGGCAAGAACATTGATTGAGATTAATTGAAAATTGTTTCCTGACATTACATTAAAAAACTTTAGAAAATTAAGAATCGTACAACTTTACCGCAACTACCTAGTTTTAGATCGGCAACATTGCCCAACTTCATCCTTGCCCAAGATAAACACAAATTTCTGGAGTAACTCAGCGGGACAGGCAGCATCTCTGTCTAGAAGAAATGGGTGACATTTCAGGTCGAGATCCTTCTTCAGACAGAGTCGGGGGAGAGTGAGACATGATATAGAAGGGTAAAGAGTGAAAATGAGAGATCAAAGGGGATGAAGGTCAAGGAAAATGTAGAATAAATCATTGTTAGCTAGGGGAAAGTGACAATGAGGCATACAATGTAAACTTGGTGCTCAAAATGTCGTTGATGCTTGGCGTCCTCTAGACTTGGCTATTCCACCAAGGTTCTTGCTATGTAGCTATGTTAATAACAGTGTTAAATGGTAGCAACCCCCACAGTTTCTCTTCGTCTTCGATCTAATTAAGTTAATTACATTTCACTGAAGTAGCTATCTTTTATTTATCCTCTCCACTTTCTCAATTTTATGTGAAGTCCCTCATATCCAATCTTAACCTTTGTCCCATGCCTAATGTTTGAGTCTAAAACCTCAGACCATTTTTTCCAGAATTATGTAGATTTGAATGCTTTCATTATTCTGTGCTGAAATTTGATCTTTGTTCTCCTTCTAAAGAGAAGCTTGGCCGGTTCTTAATTAGGATCAGTTTTGTGGATTAGAAAAATATGCCTGATGTATTAATTCCCTCTGTTTTCTTGATGGTGTTGGTACTATCAGGTGAAAATAATGGGACTGAAGTCAACACTGATAAAGACAATAATTCTATTGGTGCATTTGACCCAAGTTGGCCAGAAGCAGATCAAGAATGCCTAGAGCTGAAGGGTTAGAGGCACATAGGATGAGGCCCATCAACATTATGTTGTGTGGCTAGACTCCTAGCTGTGATCCCATTAATTTGGCCTTCTGACCATTAAAATGGCTGTGTTTATTTAATTATTTTTTCTTCATTTTCCTCTACATTTCTAATGTAATAAATTTACAATATTTTTCTCATGGTTTAATTTTTAATTATCTTGACCAATTAACTGTTTTTATATGCATGATACAGACAGACAGACAGACAGACAGACAGACAGACAGACAGACAGACAGACAGACAGACAGACAGACAGACAGACAGACAGACAGACAGACAGACAGACAGACAGATAGATAGATAGATAGATAGATAGATAGATAGATAGATAGATAGATAGATAGATAGATAGATAGATAGATAGATAGATAGATAGATAGATAGATAGATTAGATGCGATGAGTTGAAACTATTGTATGCAGCATTCAGCTGCTGCATTATATTCTTCTGGGATGTGGGTTGGAATAAAAATCATATCAACAATTCACCCATCCAAATATATTACTGGATATTTCCCTGCCCCAAACTTAAATGGTTTACTCTTCAGTGAATTAGCAATTGATCTAATTCGCTTTTGCAATCTTCAAGTAAATTAATGTTCACACAAGCAGAAAGCAGACAAGACACCAGGGAGGCAGCTGTCAGTCCTAATTATTTCTAAGGCAAAGTTTATACATTGATTCATTAATAAATAATCTTTAATTCTCATTTTACACAACTGCCTCCACTTTCACCTTTTCAAATACCTCTCACTATTTCAGAAATAAGACCATTTCTTTCTGCTATTTTAGTTGTTCTCAGAATAGGTTTCTATCACCCAGCTTACTTTTTTTTGAGAAATGAAATACCTCTTCCTCCTTACCTTTGACTTAAATATTTCAATATTCCTGTATTACAAGGGTATATCACAATATCTTAGCACACCAGCAGAAATCATGCAAAACTGTTTGATCTGTATTCATGTGCTTGTCACATTAAGTGTGATGCACAGTACATCATATCCGCTTAACTACCTAGTTTATAATAAAGAGAATAGTTGGGGTCACAGGCATTTTAGGTGCACAGCTCAGCAGAATATTTGGATCACCATCAATCACCACTGATGGTGATTCAGTCAAGACACTAACATTCACTCGTTTAAAAAAACTCACTCTTAAGATGCTACTTTTTTGCAAGATATCATGTAAAATGTATTTTTAAAGGCAAGAGATAGAGGTAAATGATCAATCCTTTGAATTTCCACAATAATACATTCCATCTTCGGCTGAATATTTGCAGGAAAATTTGCGGTAATCTTTCAGAAATATACTCCAACATTTGTTTTCTCTCATTAATCTATAAAAATATGTTTGTTGTTTTAAAACTGAAACACGAGGAATGTTAAATTGCTCTGATAGTTATTGCAATATTTCAGTGCTGTGCCATTTTCCATTTACTGTATTAAGTTCAAGTAAACACTGTGCTTGATAAATAATCTGAAGAAAAAAACAGCCAATGTAGTTCTGCATGGGCATGAATGTCTGATTATTTAACAACTTTCAAGGCCACTTAAGTAAAGATCAAGAAAATGCTGTTTATCAATTTTAATACAGTGATTTAACTCAATCTTTAACAAAAAGATTATGTGGTTCATATATTTTGTTTCAGAAATCTATCCCCTGCAGAGAAAATCACCAACTTCCTTGACACAACTGCTAATTTCTGTCTCTCCTTATTTTATGTGAAATATTGAAAATAGTTGGGTTTTAGTAATTATATATACATGTAGATTTCAAGAACAATACATATTTCTAAACACGTTTGTAAACATGCACTTACTGTGGGAAAATGCCATTTATCTAGCAGATTGTACATCATTAAGTCATGCACATTAGGCTCATCAGATACAATAACAAGAAGAAAATACAGAAAATAAACACAGAAGGAAAAAACTCGGTAGGTTCACCAAAAAGAGAAAAGGAGTTAACGTTTCAGGTCAAATACCTTTCAAACATTGGACATTTAATCTATCCAGCTTTGAGGCATCGTTCCCATTTAACAGTGAGATCTATGCTTAATGCTAATTGTCAGCACAAGCAAGCTCTTGAAGGGTCTTTGACCCGAGATGTGAGCTTTGTTTCCCTTTGTACAGATGTTAACTGACCTGCAATATGTTTCCTGCATTTTAGAGTCATAGATTCGTAAAGCATGGAAACACATCCTGCGGCCCACCATATCCGTGCAAACCATGAATTATTCATCTACAGCACTAATCCAATGTACCCACATTTGGTCCATAGCCTTCTATACAGTTGCAATTCAAGAACTCGTCTAGATTTTTTAAAGTTGTAAAAGTACCCACTGCCACACCCCACACAGACGGCGTGTTTCAGATTCCATCAATTTTCTTAAATAAACAATCACCTTCAGATCTTCGCTAAACATCTCCCCCATAAACTTAAACCTATAACCTTTAGTTTGTGATACCACTTATGAGAAAAGGTTTTCAACTATTTTGGCTTTTGAGGCCTCCCATAAGTTTGTAAACATCTCTCAGGCTTCCCTCTACTGCAAAGAAAACTCTTCACCTCAAGCAACATCCTGGTGAATCTCCACTGCATCCACTCCATCGCAATTCATTTAGTGGTGACCAAAACTCCATGCAATCTTCCAGATGTGGCTGATCCAAAGCATTTTAAAGCTGCACCATAGCCACCCAGGTCTAATATTCTGTGACCCAACAAATGAAGGCAAGCCTTTACCACCACCTGATCTCACTGCACCACAATCTTGAGGGACTTATACTCAAGGGCCTCCTGTTCCTCAATCCTCCCTCGGCCCCGACCATTCATTGTTTATGTACTAACCTTATTAACTCTCCCAAAGTGCAACACTTCACTTATCAGGATTAAATTCCACATGATATTGTTCTATCATGAGATGGGTCAGGTGACGGAGGTATGTGTTGAGGAGCACTTTGGGTCTAGTGATCATAATGCCATTAGTTTCAATATCATTATGGAGAAGGTCAAATCTGGACCAAGGGTTGAGATTTTGGATTGGAGAAAGGCTAATTTTGAGGAGATGAGAAAGGATTTAAAAGGAGTGAAATGGAAATTGTTGTTTTATGAAAAGGATATAATAGAGAAATGGAGGATATTTAAAGGTGAAATTTTGAGAGTACAGAGTCTTTATGTCCCTGTTCGGTGGAAAGGAAAGAATAATAATTTGAAAGAGCCGTGGTTTTCCAGGGAAATTGGACACGGTTCGGAAAAAGAGGGAGATATACAATAAATATAAGCGGCAGGGAGTAAATGAGGTTCTTGAGGAATATAAAGAATGTAAAAGGAATCTTAAAAAGGAAATTAGAAAAGCGAAAAAAAGATATGAGGCTGCTTTGGCAAGTAATGTAAAAGTAAACCCCAAGGGGTTCTACAGATATGTCAATAGCAAAAGGATAGTGAGGGATAAAATTGGTCCATTAGAGAGTCAGAGTGGACAGCTATGTGCTGAGCCGGAAGAAATGGGGGAGATATTAAACAATTTCTTTTCTTCGGTATTTACCGAGGAGAAGGATATTGAATTATGTGAGGTAAGCGAAACAAGTAGAGTAGTGATGGAAATGAGGAGGATTAAAGAAGAGGAGGTACGGACACTTTTGAAGAATATAAAAGTGGATACGTCTCCAGGTCCTGATAGGATATTCCCGAGGACATTGAGGGAAGTTAGTGCAGAAATAGTAGGGGCTATGACGGAAATATTTCAAACGTCATTAGAAACAGGGATGGTGCCGGAAGATTGGCGCATTGCGCATGTTGTGCCTTTGTTTAAAAAAGGTTCTAAAAGTAAACCTAGCAATTATAGACCTATTAGTTTGACGTCTGTGGTGGGAAAATTAATGGAAAAGATACTTAGGGACAATATATATAATTATTTGGATAATCAAGGCCTGATTAGAAACAGTCAACATGGATTTGTGCCTGGAAGGTCATGTTTGACTAATCTTCTTGAATTTTTTGAAGAGGTTACCAGGGAAATTGATAAGGGCAAGGCTGTGGATGTTGTCTATATGGACTTCAGTAAGGCATTTGACAAGGTTCCACATGGAAGGTTGATTAAGAAGGTTAAATCGTTGGGTATTAATAGTGAGGTTGCAAGATGGATTCAACAATGGCTGAATGGAGATACCAGAGGGTAACGGTTGACAATTGTATGTCAGGTTGGAGGCCAGTGTCTAGTGGAGTGCCCCAAGGATCTGTGTTGGGTCCACTGTTGTTTGTCATTTACATTAATGATCTGGATGATGGTGTGGCAAATTGGATTAGTAAATATGCAGATGATACTAAGATAGGTGGAGTAGTTGATAGTGAGGTAGATTTTCAAAGTCTACAGAGAGACTTGGGCCTTTTGGAAGGGTGGGCTGAAAGATGGCAGATGGAGTTTAATGCTGATAAGTGTGAGGTGCTGCATTTTGGTAGGACAAATCAAAATAGGACGTACAGGGTAAATGGTAGGGAATTGAGGAATGTAGTGGAACAGAGGGATCTGGGAATAACTGTGCATTGTTCCCTGAAGGTGGAATCTCATGTGGATAGGGTGGTGAAGAAGGCGTTTGGTATGCTTGCCTTTATAAATCAGAGCATCGAGTATAGAAGTTGGGATGTAATGTTGAAATTGTACAGGGCATTGGTGAGGCCGAATCTGGAGTATGGTGTGCAGTTCTGGTCGCCAAATTATAGGAAGGATGTCGACAAAATGGAGAGGGTACAGAGGAGATTTACTAGAATGTTGCCTGGGTTTCAGCACTTAGGCTACAGAGAGAGGTTGAACAGGTTGGGTCTTTATTCTTTGGAGCGTAGAAGGTTGAGGGGGGACTTGATAGAGGTTTTTAAAATTTTGAGAGGGACGGACAGAGTTGACGTGGGTAGGCTTTTCCCTTTGAGAGTGGGGAAGATTCCAACAAGGGGACATAGCTTCAGAATTGAGGGACAAAGGTTTAGGGGTAACATGAGGGGGAACTTCTTTACTCAGAGGGTTGTGGCTGTATGGAATGGGCTTCCGGTGGAAGTGGTGGAGGCTGGCTCGATTTTATTATTTAAGAGTAAATTAGATAGGTATATGGATAGGAGGGGATTGGAGGGTTATGGTCTGAGTGCAGGTAGATGAGACTAGGTCAGGGAGAATGGTCGGCGTGGACTGGTAGGGCCGGACAGGCCTGTTTCCATGCTGTAGTTGTTATATGTTATATGTTACCCATTTTACAAACTGATCAATATCTTTCAGTAACCTCAAGATCATGTCATAGGAGCAGAAGTGGGCAATTTGGCCCATCAAGTCTACTCCACCATTCTATCATGGCTGAACTATCTTTCCCTCTCAATTCCATTCTCCTGCCTTCTGCTTATAACCCTAGAGACCCTTACTAATCAACCCAACACTATCCACCTCAATATCAACATAACTACTAGTTTTTGGGTCATTTCTAAGCTTACTAATTATATGCCTGACATTTATATAGAAATATTTAATGCATATGACAACCTAGTGAGAAGCTTATGATAGATCCCAGTGAAGCACTGCTGGTCACGAGCTACGAACCACAAAAACAGCCCTCGACTACCATGCTCTGACTCTTATCACCAAACTAGTTTTAGATCCAATTTAGCAACTTGCCTTAAAATTGTAAAATCGTACAGCATGAAAATAAACCACAAAATGCTGGAGTAACTCAGCCGGACAGGCAGCATCACTGGAGAGAAGGAATAGGTGGCATTTCGGGTCGAGACTCCTCTTCAGACTGATCTGTACTAAAAAAAAGATAATTTTACTGAACCTTGGTGCATGTGACCATTGAACCATTGATGTATTTGGGAGATAAAAACTGCAAATTCAGCAATACGAAGACATGGTTTTGATGGGATGTCATTGGCCCAGAACATTAACTCACTTCACTGAAGTCACTCGAGTCTGAAGAAGGGTCACGACCTGAAACATCATCCTTTCCTTCTATTCAGAGAGGCTGCTTGTCCCACTGATTTATTCCAGCATTTTGTGTCTATCTTCGGTTTAAACTGGCATCTGCAGTTCCTTCCTACACATGAAAATAGACCATTTGGCCAGACTTGTCCAAAACGGTCAGCTGGAATTCTTCTGGGTTTATCTCATCATTTAACAGTGAGTCTGCAGCCCTCTAAACCTGTGGTCAAAACTTGGATCCCCTGGATTCTGACCCTTTGAGCCATGTGTCCCATTGGGATCTTGTCAAGGGCTTACTGAAGTCCATATATACTACTTTCACTTCATTAGCACATTTTGTTATGCCTTTAAAAAATTCAGTGCATTTGGTCAGACAGAGACTACCCTTAACAAGCCGTGCTATTTTTAATTAATCCTTGCCTTCCCAAGCATACATTAAACCCGTCCCTCAGGGCTTTTTCCAGTAACTTTCCTGTACTGTTGTTAGATGCGCTGGCAGTTTCCAGCTTTATCTCCCTGGTCTTTGCTATTGAGGGCGTGCAGCGTAGGTTTACTAGGTTAATTCCCAGAATGGCGGGACTGTCATATGTTGAAAGACTGGAGCGACTAGGTATGTATACACTGGAATTTAGAAGGATGAGAGGGGATCTTATCGAAACGTATAAGATTATTAAGGGGTTGGACATGTTAGAGGCAGGAAACATGTTCCCAATGTTGGGGGAGTCCAGAACCAGGGGCCATAGTTTAAGAATAAGGGGTAGGCCATTTAGAACAGAGATGAGGAAAAACCTTTTTAGTCAGAGAGTTGTGAATCTGTGGAATTCTCTGCCTCAGAGGGCAGTGGAGGCCAATTCTCTGAATACATTCAAGAGAGAGCTAGATAGAGCTCTTAAGGATAGCGGAGTCAGGGAGTATGGGGAGAAAGCAGGAACGGGGTACTGATTGAGAATGATCAGCCATGATCACATTGAATGGCGGTGCTTGCTCGAAGGGCCGAATGGCCTACTCCTGCACCTATTGTCTATTGTCTTTCTTGAATGAAAGATACCCTAATTTGCTGCCTAAGATAGACACAAAAAGCTGGAGTAACTCAGCGGCACAGGCAGCATCTCTGGAGAGAAGGAATGGGTGCATTTCGGGTCGAGACCCTTCTTCAGACTGAACAATCTGAAGAAGGGTCTCGACCTGAAACATCACCCATTCCTTCTCTCCAGAGATGCTGCCTGTCTCTCTGAGTTACTCCAGCTTTTTGTGTCTCTCTTCGGTTTAAATTAGCATCTGCAGTTCCTTCCTATTCGTTTGCTGCCTTTCAGTCAGTAACAGATGGTAGTTACCAGTTTTATCGCCCTGGTCTTTCTTGAATGAGAGATACCCTCATTTACTGTCTTTCAGTCAGTTGACACCTCACCTGTTGTGGTCAGTGAAATCACTGTCAAGGCCCGAACAATCTTCTCCCTGCCTTGCCTCCCATACCACCTAGGAGTACAACTCAATTGTGCTATCATTGTCACATGTGCAAAATGCTAACAGTGAGATTATTTTTCATACAAATAGGCCAGTAGAATAATGGCACAGCCTCGATCCTCGATTTGTAAGTGTGCAGAAATAGTCTACTGAACCCACATGCAAGGGGTGCATGTTTTGGCACCATTTTCAAAGTCCATGTTCTAATTCTTATGAGTGGTGCCTGTTCCAGGCAATTCCCAGGCTGTTGCAGGCCCCAGCCTTCTCCTTTCTTGCTCTCCTCGCCCATCCACCTTTGTCCCGGAGGTACCTCCCGCAGCTGACCACAAGGGCGCGCTAGTCCAAGCTCATGGAATCTATCCATCTTCCAACCCACTGACATACCTCAATGCTCCTTTTTAATACTGGCATGTTCCAGAATTTCACCTTTCCTCTTTCTGAATTCACTGGACTACCTTAGCAAACACAGATGAGAATTTTAAATGAGACATTTAAACCTTGCCAACAGATTTCCACCTTGGTCCTCCATAGACTCTATTCTTTCCTTGTTATCCTGGTATTTTTTCCTTAATCCTGCCTGCTAAAGATATATCCTGCCTCCTCTTTGCTTTCTGAACCACATACTCTCACTATCTATCATCGGCTTTTGTTTTTGCTTGATCCAGCCCTTTGCATCACTTGACAATGAGTCATAGAGTCAAAGAACTGTACAGAACAGAAACAGCCCTCAGCTCACCTTGTCAATGACGATCAATTTGACATACTGGGCTAGTCCCATTTGGCCCAAATCCTCCCGTTCCTTATCCATATATCTGTCCAAATGTCTTTTAAAAATCTTAACTGAATTCTCTGGCAACTCATTCCAGAGATGGACTACAACTTGAGTGCAAAAATCCCCCCTCCCAAACTCGCGAGTTCTCTCATAAGATTTACCTTCAGCCTTTAGTCCCTGGAATTACTGCCATTTCCTTTCACACATAAGAATACATGGGCCATGAACTCTCATTTACATGATTCCCATTCGTTAGCTGAAGGCCCACCTGCAAGTAGTGGCTCCCAGTCTACTTTTGCTCAGTCTTGGATTGTTAATTTGAAATTGGTTTTACCCCAATTCAAAAGCTTAACTTCCAGATCATCCTTATCCCTTTCTAATGCTAGTTTGAACTTTTGGAGTTATGTCCACCAGGTCCAAATGCTCTCCTGTTGACAATCCAACCACTTGCTTGGCCACATCCCCTAAGATTAGTCTGAAGAAGTCTAATTAGTCTAAATTAGTCTAAGACAGTCTGAAGAAGGGTCTCGACCCGAAATGTCACCCATTCCTTCTCTCCCGAGATGCTGCCTGACCTGCTGAGTTACTCCAGCATTTTGTGAATAAATCCCCTAAGATTAGGTTCAGTACTGCTGCTACTCTGTTCAATCAATATAGATACTGGCTCAAAAAGCTCTCCTACACATACTTTAAAACTCTACCCGACTGAGCTTTTCTTACTGTAGCTATTAATATTTGGACTGTTGAAAACCCCTATCCTACATGTGTCCCTGAGATTTTTTGTTTAAATTTCTGATTTCCAGCATCTACTGTCTTTTTTTAGATTGTCATAGCTCTTGAAGCCTCATCCAAACGACAGTACTTATAAAATAAGGCTACAATTATTCATGTCTGTCAGCAAATTTTATAACCCCAGTATGCAGAAAGAAAGATAATAAGACCCAGTTATAAATCAACCCTAAAACTATTAATAGTGTTTCATTGACACAGGCAAGTATCAATACAGGTCATCCCCAGATTAGGGCAGCATTCTATCACTGTGCATAACATGAAATGCAGCCACAAACAGTCTTCCCACACTGCAGAAGATGCATGCAGCCCTGCAAATCTATGCAGCTGTACTTCCAAATGCTCATTCCTACTTACGGGCTGTGCATGTAAGGCATTTGTCAGCTGGAGAGAACCTGTTTTGAAAAATATATCCCAAAGCACAGAATACATTGGCAACATTTCAATAGTATTGATTTACACCGTAATGTACTGCACTGGATGTATGTAATGTGGTTATTTATCATGAAAAGAAACCGACTCGGTAATTTCATATATATATATTACCACATGTAAGTTATACGCCATTCTAAAGTTTGCTAATGTCTATACCCAGGCCAACAAATTCAATACTATTTACAAATTTGACTATATAACCTGCACCGTGTCACTTATGCAGGATAACTACAAATGAGTCCCAATCTCATATCCTTAAGGATGTAAACACTGGTAGAAGGCAAGTGCAAATTCTACTCTGAAACCATTAAGCTATAATTTATGTATATTAGGCACAGCATAGTTAAATAAGCAAAATCACAGAAGTTTCACAAATCATGTTAATGTACCAAGGCCAAATTGGATGTCCCAAAGTAAGCAAGGTAGCAATCAGCTGTATTTTTTACTGGTTTGAAACCACAAAACATGTACTTAAATGACTGCCTCAGAAGTAGTAAAACATTTTGAGTCCTATTTCAAGCCCAAGTCTTACTATAATATTCACACCCATGAAATATCTCTGGAACGTTCACACATGCATAACAAGTTTGATCTTGCACTGCATTAAGAGTATTGTTGTCAATAATGACATACATGACTATTTCTAAACCAAGAAAAAATGGCCACTTCTACAAATATACCAAAGTTCTTCTTTCTTGTGGTCCGTTTCGCTGAAAAACAGTGAAAGTGGGGCATTTGTGAAGTGTACAGTTCCAACCAGGATTCGTGTACACTCTATTAACCTACGGTATTTATTCACAAAATGCTGGAGTAACTCAGCAGGTCAGACAGCATCTCAGGAGAGAAGGAATGGGCGACGCTTCGGGTCGAGACCCTTCTTCAGACTGCTCCCCCTCTATTAACCTACTCTGCCTCACATCACTAAAGACCCAGATTTGATCCTGACTATGGGTGCTGTCTGTGCAGAGTTTGTATGTTCTCCCTGTGACCATGTGGGTGCTCTGGATTCCTCCCACATTCCAAAGTCGTGCAGGTTTGTCGGTTAAATTGGCTTCTGTAATTAACCGCCACCATGTAGGATGTTAAAATGGGATAACATACAACTAGTGTACACTGGTGATTGATAGTTGGTGTGAACCTGGTGAGCTGTATCTCTGAACTCTTTTTATACTGCACGCAATTTAAGATTTTCTAATGCAAAGAACTCTGGTCAAGAATGTTCCATAATCCTACTGAAACAGAATTTCAAATTCTAAATAAAGGAGGTAAAATTTATAGGGTGCAATTTCCTGTTCAACATTGACCTGAGGCATTTGCAATAGCACTAGAGTTTCCCATGTTCATATCTGAATGTGTGACACATAGATTATAATTACTGATATCAACCACGGTGATGTCAACAGAATATCTGTGGCTTCATGACAGATACTGCAATGCATCGAGGCATTGCTGCAGTATTTTCTCACTGATCCAATAGATTATGGTTATAGAACCTCTACTTAATTCCTGTTGTTGTTGCCAGCATCAGAATTATTAGCAGACACAATTAATAATTTAATACCACTCACCGATTTCATTTCTGCATTTCTAAATTAAGCCATTTTTCTTCAACTACAAGCGACTCAAAATGAGTCCCATCACATGACAATTACTGTGAGCAATTTTGGGCACCATATCTGAGGAAGGATGTGCTGGCTTTGGAGAGGATCCAAAGGAGGTTTACAAGAATGATGCCAGGAATGAGCAGTTTGATGGCATTGGACCTGTGCTCTCTGGAGTTTAGAAGAATGAGGGGGGTGGGGAACCTCATTGAAATGTACAGAGTTGTGAAAGGCTAGAATAGGATGTGTGTGGAGAGGACGTTTCCACCGGTGGGAGAGTCTAGGACTAGAGGCCATAGCCTCAGAATTAAAGGACTTTCTTTTAGGAAGGAGATGAGGAGAAATTTCTTTAGTCAGGGGGTGGTGAATTTGTGGAATTCTTTGCCACAGAAGGCTATGGAAGCCAAGTCAGTGGATACATTCAAGGTGGAGATAGATTTTTGATTAGAAAAAGTGTCAGAGGTTATGGGGAGAAGGCAGGGGAATTGGGTTAGGAGGGAGAGATGGATCAGCCATGATTGAATGGCGGAGTAGGCTTGATGGGCCAATGGCCTAATTCTACTCCAATCACTTATGATCTTATGAATTAAAAAGGAACTGCAGATCTTGGAATTCTGCAATAAAAGCAAAGTATAATAAAACTCTCAGCATGTTAGGTAGCAGCAGTGAGCGAAAGAAAACAGTTCACATTTTGGGTCAGAGCATTAATTTCTAGTATTTACCACTTTTACTTCAAACTCCCATTAGTTGTACTGAACACTTTCAAAATTGCAACAAAGAAAACGGAACGATGGAAGAAATCTGTTTGTCAAACAGCATCTGCGGAGGCAAAAACTGTAGTCGACTTTCGGATCGAGACCTTGCACCAGGACCGAGGAGAAGGGAAAGGATTGCTAATGTATAGAAGTGTGATATAGAAAGGATTTGAGAGAGGCAGGAAGGTGAAAGGTGGAACGGGACGTGAGGCGGAAGATGGGCAGACGGAGCTAGTTGATGGAGGGCGGGTTGGAGAGAACTCAGTAGACAATGGGTGATACCACAGCGGATCAATTTAAGGGAATGGATGGGGAAAATTGAATAATGGAAAAGGAAAACCAGGTGTATAGGTGGGGTTGTGGGTTATGTGAAAATGGAAAATTCAATGTTCATGCTATTATGCTACCCCAGCAGAATACAAGATGTTTGAATTGTACCAATATTCTCCATCAGTGCATTGACTGCTCCAATGACACTGAATGAGGCTTTTATAATTCTATGTTCAAAGCAATATTAAATCCTCTGGTCTTATATTTAAAATAGTCCAAACTTTCTTTAGTTATTTGCCTATTTATAAAAGTAAGGATTTGCCATCATAGGCCAGTGAGCATACTGCATAAATACAGTAAAGAAACACGACTCAACGGTTAAAAGTAGGATGGAATATTCAGTCGAAGAGAACAGATACAACAGAGTGAGCCAATTAATTAATGTAAGAAAATAACTGCAGATGCTGGCACAAATCAAAGGTATTTATTCACAAAATGCTGGAGTAACTCAGTAGGTCAGGCAGCATCTCAGGAGAGAAGGAATGGGTGACGTTTCGGATCGAGACCTTTCTTCAGACTGAAGAAGGGTCTCGACCCGAAACGTCACCCATTCCTTCTCTCCTGAGGTGCTGCCTGACCTGCTGAGTTACTCCAGCATTTTGTGAATGAATTAATGTCATTAATTTACACTGTCATTTTATTTGTTGCCAACGTGACAATAAAACTCTTGACAAACTCAAACCTATCTTTGAGAAAGCCGTAACTTGTCTTCAAAATAAAGCCTCCTTTGTATGCTGCCCGACAGGGTTCACGTTTGTCCACTCTACCTTTCAGCTTTTTTAATTCAGTTTTACTTCATCAACATTGCTCTGCAGTGTTTTCAGTACATGTTATTAATTTTCACTTCAGGCTGCAGATGATCGTTTATTTTATCTTCCATCTGTGAGTACAAAGCAGTTAAGAATGTTGCATGAAAGTGCTGCAAAGTGAAAACAGAGAGCAATTGTGCCCCATGTATCTATTGTATATATCGTATCTTTAGTTTCATGGAAGGATCAACTTAATAATATAATGGGCTTATTGCTGTTAGAACTGTGTAAAGATAGAGCTGACACAAGTAGATTTGAACGGCTTTACTTTAAACTCATTCACTGTAATTTCCAGATTTTCACTTCTTATAGAATTTCTATATTAACTTTCAGCAGTAACCTACTCTATGTAGTTACATTAATACAAAGGTTGAGTAAGCCCCACTGCACCTTAAGCTTTGACTGAGTTGATGTTTTTTAAACTACTCTTGTGATGATTATTCCACAAATAGAACAGTCTTTTGAACAAATCAGTAAACAAGCACTTACTGAAATGTATTTTGTAACTGATAAACATTAGGTTCCATGGGCATTCAGACCAGGCAAACCATAGTCTTGATTTCATATATGCTATTTTGTGTTAGCTCAGATTCAATACAATAGCACTGGTCAGACCACATTTGAGAGCATTGTGAGCAGTTTTGGGCCCCATATCTGAGGAAGGATGCTCTGACTTTGGAGAGGGTCCAGAGGATGTTTACGAGAATGATCCCGGGAATGATTAGGTTAACATATGATGAGCATTTAACCACACTGGGGCTGTACTCACTGGAGGTTAGAAGGATGAGGGGGGACCTCATTAAAACTTACTGAATAGTGAAATGCCTGGATAGAGTGGAAGTTGAGAAGACGTTTCCACAAGCAGGAGAGTCGAGAACCAGAAGCCATAGCCTCAGATTAAAAAGACACACCTTTAGAAAGGAGTTAAGGAGGAATTTCTTTAGTCAGAGGGTGGTGAATCTGTAAAATTCATTGCCACTGAAGCCTATGGAGGCCAAGTCAATGGATATTTTAAAGGCGGAGATTGAAAGATTCTTGATTAGCACAGGTGTCAGAGATTATGAGTAGAAGGCAGAAGAATGGGTTTAAGAGGGAAAGATAGATCAGCCATAATTGAATGGCATAGACCTCATGGGCCGAATAGTCTAATTCTGCACCTATAACTTATGAACAAGGTCAAAAATAATGGGGATAAGATGGCTGACCATCAGTGGCCACAACTATCTTCCCTTTTGCCACATATACTCCTGATGAATAGATTAGTTACCAGATACCAGACATGATACACGGCTGCCGAGATGTCGGGTACAGTTACTCTTACCTTGATTTTAGAATTGGCTCAATTGTTCTAGGCCCTTTTCAACAGTCTACAATCATGATTGGAACTGAGCTAATGGAAATTTCACACGGTAAAAAAATCTGAGCAGAGTAGGTAACCATTCGATGAAGTCACAGATGGCCTTGATGTTTATATCTATGGACCACAACAGTAACTACAATGAAATACATTTTTTATAATTTTGTGGATCAGTGCAGTGTATAAACAGAATACTTGATGATGTCGCTAAACAGATATTTTATATTATTTGTAATGTAATTAAAAAATACATATCAATGGGGGAGAACTCATTGAAACCTGAAAATTGATAAATCCTGGACTTTTTTACTTGCATTATTGAATACGAAAGTCCAAAACCTGCCGATACGCACAAGGCTGAATCTCTTATTCTGTTCTCTCACTTCCTCCGTAGTCTGGTGGCAGAACCCAATCTAGCTGGAATTCTTCAACACCGAGCTGGAGTGGTCACCTCTAATCCTCCACCTAATCAAATTAGGCAGAGGATCCAAGTGTGGGTTAAATTCAATGGAGTTTGAATGCTGGTAAGCTACTCCCGCTCAGTGCCAGTGACCCAAGTTCAATCCTCACCTCAGGTGCTGTGTGTGGAGTTTGCACCCTCTCCCTGTGAATGCATGAGCTCCCCCAGTGCTCCACTTTTACCTCCATATCCCAAAGACGTACGGGTTAGCTCCTATAAAAATAACCCCTGATATGTAGGGAGCAAATGCTAAGATGTGAACCGGTGATTGCCGGTCGTGGTGGACTCGGTGTGCTGAAGGGCCTGTTTCAATGCTGCATTATTCAAGCCAATCAATTGAAATTGACCTCCAGTTTTTGACATGTTACTGAAGCCTTTCAGGGATGGGGTCACCTCACTGCACCACCAGAGACCCCGAAGCCACATGAGCTGCACCATTGTTGCAATGGATGCCAATAAGCAGTTTCATTGATCTTTTGCATCCAGATCTGTTAAATATGGGGTGGACATGCAGTAAATCATGATTCCTGGTGGGGAAACCAGATCAGCCAGTTCCTCATCATTGATTTTAGTTTTATCTGACTCTTCTTCATCGGTCACTCAAATTCATTAAAATTTAACAACTCAACTCAACAAATGCACCCTAGTCAGGCATACTTTAACATGCAATGATATATGATACTAGCTGAGATTGCAAACTGTTTCTTACACTTACTACAGCAATTCTGAATTGGGTTTTTTTCCTAATTGAAAACCAATGTTAAATATATAAGTCCTTTTCTTGGCTGAACATGTTCATTTCCCCAGAAAAGAAAACATCCCTGGTCATTAGCATTAAATGTGCAATATAGTAGCAATTATAGGTTGTACTTTGACTTCACATTTCAGGTGGATTGAATTTCAACAGCAGGAATATTAAGCCTTGATGCTGCTATACAGTATGTGTACACTGCACATGGTCCCATTAGCTGGAGATGAATTTCTAAATAACTGATTCATTGCTTATTCTTGTTGAAATTGCAACCATTTTAGCTTTTTGAAAATAGTTTTCTTTTCATATACGTGAAGCCCATTGGAAACATGTTTTATTCTTTTCATCCAATCCATTTCAAATGCAAACACAAATTAATTATATTGAATAAAATGAAAGCAGTGGACCCACGCTGATTTCATAAATATACATGCTTTAAAAAAATACACCAATTTCCAGCACTTTATTCATCATTAGTGCCCACAATATTTTACACTGGACAACATCTAACACGAATTCAAGCACCATTTCTAATTACCGTCTTTGGCAAACCAGCATGTTGCAGTCTCGAAACATGTCGTATCGTATTATTTCTTTGACTGCGTGAGTTATCACAGTGATTTTTATTAAACACAATTCACGGCAGTTGGAAATGTATTTGTATGTGAATTTACATTTCAATTTTAACAACATAATCAGCAACATTAGGATTAAGATATGAACCGATTTTTAATATTTGGCTCTGAGTGGCACAGCATCTGACTTGCAGGAAATGTACCCGATAAGGCAAAGTGAGACCATACAACAAAAACAAGCTTTATTCATACAACACTAAGATCACTATTCAAATGGCACAAGGCAAGGGAAGTGGAAGGACTGATGAGTTTCAGTTCCCCTCTCATTCCACATTGCAAGACTTTTAGAGACAGGAGAAGTTAAAATTTAAAAAAAGATGAAAAGAGAAAAATAATTTCCAAAGGACAAAATGCTCCAAATACTCCTTGATTGAGGTAAAACAACAAACACTTCACCAAAATTAGTTCAATGTGAAATTTTGGAATTTAATACACTCCGCTAGATCCACCCATATTCACAATCTGAGGAATATTATTAAACTACAGGCAAACCACAGCCCTGACTTCACCACAGAGTCTATAGCCCACGATTAGTGCATGATTAGTGCGTGTTCTCTGTTCAGGACATGCACAAATTTATTCACAGCGACCAGAAAGCAGCCATTTATCCACAATGACAACCCGAATGGCATAAATGGTTGGAACATAAACAACAAAGCAAGACAGCAGAAATAGTACAATAAATAATAGTAAAACTAAAAGCCTGTTCGGTTTAAACGACAGGCAAAGCCAACATTTCTCAGTACTTTCTAAAAATTTCCATTGAGCACTTCTTTGTGAGTTCATCGTACCTGATGCATAACGGATGAACATAAGCAATGAAGTTATCTAACTCAGTGGAAGCAACCAGTGACGTTATGAATATGAATGAAGTTTGTCCAGGAATATGTAATAAGTACTGAGACAAAGGCTTGAGTTAGATGCAGACTCAGGAAGAGTGAGAGAGGCGATGAATAATTATGTGTTTGTGAGACTTGACAGGGAAATCAGTTACCAGGTGAACTGAGAAAATGAGGGAGGAATGGACATGCTCATTTCCTGGGTGAACTTGGTGGTTGACTGAGGAAAGTAGAGTGATTGATACCACAAATTAAAAAAGGACAAGAAATATTGTGTGCTGTATGTGCTTCACACCACAGGGAAAACGTGTACTTGTGTGCGTAAAAGAATGAATATTACCAGAAGGAGGAGCATTGTTGTATTCCAAAACCACAAATCTGGAATATCCACAGCATTTGCATAGACCAGACACAGTATATACTGAATTGAGAGTCAACCAGAAAAATAATGCAGTTTAGTTTAGAGATACAGCGTGGAAACAGGCCCTTCAGCCCACCGAATACCCATTCATTAGCCAACGATTATTAGTTCTACGCTACACCCTAGGGACAATTTACAAAGTCAAATAACCAGCAAACTTGCATGTCTTTGAAATGTGGGTGGAAACTGGAGCACCAGAGAAATCCCACGCAGGTCACGGGATGAATGCACAAATTCTGTCAGACAGCACCCTTAGTCAGGATCGAACCTGGATCTTTGGCGCCATAAGGCAGCAACTCTACCGCTTCACCACTGTGCAGCACTTAGATAAAAATGGATTGGTGAACGATCAATAGCATGTCGAGTAAAGATGCCAAAGTAAGTTTTTAAAACCCACTCATGATCAAAAAAAGAAAAAAAAAAACTAAAATTTAGCATGTATTAAAATTAATCTGCATTTACAGATTATAGCTCTGAGAGACGTATTTTCTTATGAAAAATCAAACATTTTACCTACTTTGATATTGTAAACCATGTTCAATAAAAATCATTGAGGACCTCAGGTGAAATTGGATTCAGCTGAGAAGAATAATTATTGATCAGATTTTGCAGGAAAATATGGGACTTGCCCTTGTAACTGCTGCCATTTCCTCATACAAATTGCAGTAACTTTGGGATTTCTACAGTAACAGGTTCAAAGGTCACTGTCAGTGGTTCTTGTTGCTTTGCAAGACCAGTGTCAAAACCATCTGGTTTCACAGCACAGTCTCGCGAAGTACCAAGAACCACAGGCAACCTCACGTTGTTCTGCAGTGGCACAAGATTCCCTTAATGCATCAGCACTTACTCTGTTCAACAACCTGTACCAGGACTAAGCGGGGGAACAGCGAGGTGAGACGGAAGTTCACTTGTACCTCCTCCAACCTCATCTACTTTACCACTGTTCCAGGTATGGACTGCTATACATTGGCGAAGCCGAGGGCAGGCAGCGACAGTTTTGCTGAACACCTCCGCTCAGTCCACCTAAACCTACCTGATCTCCCGGTTGCTAAACACTTTAACTCCCCTTCTCATTCCCAGACTGACCTGTTTGTCCTGGGCCTCCACCATTGTAAGAGGCCCAGTGCAAATTGGAGGAACGACACCTCAAATTTCGCTTGGGCAGCTTAAATCTTTTAAATACACCTAAGTGAATTTTGCAGTTTTAGTTTAAAGATTTGTTAAGAGTTAACATTTTTAGTTAGTTTGAATATTTTGGACTTTCAGAAACATTTGATAATTTGGACAACTGGCTGGTACCTGGGAGGGACCCGTTCCATTCCAGGGCATGAAATTGCAATTGAAACAGAGGTGAATTAATGCACAGACATGCATGCCCAAGTCCTGGGCCCATGATGACCCCAGTCCAATCATCTAGTCATAGGCTCTTCAGGCTCTCATGTACCAGCATCTGCCACGGTAAATAATCATCAAAAGAGGGAGGAAGTTTCTTCAGGTGGCACAGGTACCAGCAGTGGTAAAGCTGCTGCCTTACAGCACCAGAGACCTGGATTTGATCCTGACCAGGGATGCTGTTTGTGTGGAGTGTGTACGTTCTCCCTGGGACCGTGTGGGTTTTCTACGGGTGCTCCGAATTCCTCCCACACTCCAAAGACATACAGGTTTGTAGGTTAATTTGCCTTTTATAAAATTGTAAATAAAACATCTGGTCCAGCCTTTGTTCTTTGGAGTGATAGCTCGGGAGAGTCAAGTGCTTGTTGCTTACTTGACTCATGTAGCTCCGACACTCCCGCCGGCTGATATAGTAAAGCTTGTGTTGGTCTACCTAACCCATTGTGTGTTGTCTGTTTTGAGAAGAAGCGAACTTTAACCTCTGTTAGTCCCACATGGACGACAGCAACCTTCCCAATATTCAGCTTAGTTTCGTTTATTGTCACGTGTACCAAAGTACAGTGAAAAGCTTTTGTTACGTGCTAACCAGTTGGCATAAAGACAATACACGATTGCAATCGAGCCATCCGCAGCACACAGATGCATGATAAAGGGAATAACATTTAGTGCAGGTAAAGTCCGATAGAGTCCGATTAAAGATAGTCCAAGAGTCTTCAAAAGTCAAGAGAGTTTTATTGTCATACTAGACCAAATGGACCCATTGGGCCCAAACCTCTCCTGCATTGGTGCAGCACCCCCCCCCCCCCCCTCCCTCCTCGCCCCCTCCCCTACGCACAGGGTGAAGGTAACCAGCTTGGAGGGGCTGATGGTATTGTATGCCAAGCTGTAGTCTATAAACAGTTTGTCTGCACAGGTTTTGAGAACTCGACCGGGTATACCATCAGGTCTAGGCGCTTTCAGAGCGTTCACCCCCCTGAAGGATCTTCTGATGTGGGCGTTGATTTTGCCTTGTAGGAGGTGATTGCATTCAATCACTGCCACAGTTGTCGAACATCAGCCTCATCCTCCAGCTTGGAGCAAAAGTCCCTTTTGGCCTTTTTGCCCTTTTTGATGGCCTTGTCAAAGTCATATCTGGACTTCTTATAGACCTCTGTGTCACCAGACCCGAATGCCCGGGATCTGGTCCTCAGAAAAATGCGGATCAATGAGGTAGATAGTAGCTCAGGCCCACTCTCTCATTGTTGGTAGGATGGTTCAGTTGCCTGATAACAGCTGGAAATAAACTGTCCCTGAATATGGAGGTATGCGTATTTACACTTCCGTACCTCTTGCCTGATGGGAGAGGGGAGAACCCGGAGTGAGACTCATCCTTGATTTTGCTCGTGGCATTGCCGAGGGCAGCGTGAGGTGTAAATGGAGTCAAAGGAAGGGAGGTTTATTTCTGTGATCGTCTGGGTTGTCTGCACAATTCTCTGCAATTTCTTGCGGTCTTGGATAAAGCTGTTCCCAAACCAAAACAAGAGCAGAAGTTTAAAAAAAATCTCTGGCCTTGAATGAATGCCTGACAGAAAAGCATTTTCCACAAGTTCATTGGCCATATTCGTGTTCTGGTCATATTCCTGAGATTGGGAGTGACATTTATCAAAGTGCCTCAATCAGTAAATATTTAACATAACTTCTAGGCAATAGACTATTCCAAGCTCTGTCACAGTAAATGATTAGCAGCTACACGGATCAATTGATTCAAGGCTGTTCCCTGAAAGACTACCTGGATAAGAGTACATCCCCACTGGCTGGTCAGAACACCTCATCCACGACTGCTATTAAAATAACACTGTCAATATTGGATACAAATGAGAGATTGAGACAAAGCATTTTTATAGAACAATTTGCTGTGATTCAACTTTGATAATGAGAATTTTAATCTTGCCAAGAGCATTTGGCTGTGTCTTGATGCCCATTGAAGCATTCGTTTGCCACAAGAAATAGACATCACAAAATCCTTTTTTCAGCATTCTTTAAAAATAAACTTGCTCTTAATTTGCTACATTTTTCATTTGAAAACATTTTGATACTTACCAAATGGCAATTTCACAAAATGTTGCATCAAAATAAGTCAGTACACTGGCTGCTTTATTTGAGATCTTATATTGATTTAACTGATGCTGCCCCCAGCTTACAACTCCAATTAAAGGTTCCATCAAAATCAAATCAATGGGATAAAATAAAAATCAAAGTTGCCCCTGGATAAAAACATGTTTGTTTTCAATTCTTGACAAATAAATCTTCCCGTGAGAAAAAAAAAACACTCCTCATATCTTTTCAACTCACAACTGATGCAAATATCTCATGGAATGTCATTGAAACTTCCACTTAATGACAATCGTCCCTTGCAGCTCACTGCTTTTCTATTCGATGGAAAGAACAGAAAATAAAACCAAAAGACCTAACTAAAGTTTATCATATGGAGAGATTAAATGGAATTTGAATTGACTGAGAAAGACATTTAAAATTCAGTTGCAGCATAACCAGTGCCATGTAGGTAGGAAGGAATAAAAGATGCTGGTTTATGCAGAAGACAGACACAAAATGCTGGAGCAACTCAGCGGATCAGGCAGCATCTCTGGAGAAAAGGAATAGGTGACGTTTTGGGTCAGAATCCTTCTTGAGAACTTTTGTTCCTCTCTAGTTTGTCTCTTCACCCCACCTCTGTCTTTCAGTCTGAAGAAGGGTTCCAACCTGAAACATTATCTATTCCTTTTCCCCAAAGATGCTGCCTGACCCTCTGAGTTACTCCAGTATTTTGTGTCTAAAACCAGTACCATTCTTCTCCAATATATTTTACACTTGCTTTCCATGTCTGGGCAGCACCACCAAGGCAAACATTTACCACCATTCCTGAACACTGGTGATGAGCTGACCTCCTGCAGCCCTTCTGGCAAAGGTGTGAGCACAGTGTTGTTGTTCAGGATCCAGGTTTTTACACACGGGACCGGTGAAGGACAGGCAACGTACCTCCAGGGCAGAAACAAAAGACAAATTGCTGGAGAAACTCAATGTGTCAGGTAGCATCAGCAGAGCCAACAGGAATAGTTGGCATCTCGGATCAAGACTCTGCATCAGGTCCTGAGGCAAGGAGGTTGCAAAAATGAATCAACTATTTGATACTCCCAGCTGAACACAGTTGCAAACATTTCAACCTTGTCAAGAGCACTCGCATGTTAGCCCCTGCCATTGTTGACAATGGGGATGTTCTTGTAGCATCCTGTGAGCCGTTCAATTCTCCACCACTATTGATGGTTAATTGTGATAGGGGTGCAGAATTTCATTCAGACTTATTGTTTCTGTGATCTCTTTGTACTGTCTGTTGCATGCTTTACTTTGCTGTTCAGCAAGCAGTTTTTTGCTATTAAGCATGTTGTTCTACATTGCAGCTTCATTAGGGTACAACGTTAGTTTTTTATGGACGCCTAGTGACATTTCCAGCATTCCTCATCGCACCAAGGTTGATTCTCTGCCTGGATGGTAAGGATTGAGTTAGCAATAGATCAGGACATGAAGCCACCCATCATGCTCCAAAGGATTTGAAACAACAAGAATGGGAATCGGCAGCTTGGCCTGTCAAGCCCGCCCTGCCATTCACTTTGATTGTGGTTGATCTACCAGGCCTCATCAGTTTTGTGCCAATTCCCCATCGTTCTCAACTTGATCTTCCAACACTTTTATCTTCCTCTTCTATAAATACATCCAACAATCCATCCTCCACAATCTTGCAGAAATTCACCATCCCTGCAAGTAGTTCCAAACATTTTCAATTTGGAATGACCATCGCCTAATCCTGTACTGTGTCCCTTCACTCAAGTTGGAAAATATCTTGATGTTCATCTGATATCATGCCCTGTTAGGATCTCAGTAAAAGTGCCCTCTATATTCTAAAGTCTAAAAAATATAGATCTAATTTCTTTAGGTATTTGTGATAGGGCAACTTTGCAGACCAGGAATTAGCCTAGAGAATATCTCCAATGTCAAAATACCTGCTCTCTATTTAAATAATAGTCTGCATTCAGTTTCTCCTTGCCAAAGTGCATAAAGTTTCATTCTCCCCACTTTAGTGTAGGGAATCAGGTTTCAGAGTCTTAATATCCTCATTACCACATGTCCTCCTACTTATCCACGCATCATCCGCAAACGTACCTTATATTGCCTTACATTTCTACTCTCACCTGTGGATTGTGAACATAAATGGTAAATAACGGAGGGTCATGAAATTGTTCTTGGGGCACTATACTCGTTACATCCTAAAAGTCTGATAAATAATCATTCTGGGACTCCCAGTTTTTTACAACTACAGTCACACAAGTTACCCATTTAGCATATTTGAGGTGCCATGCAATAAGATGCAAGAAGTCCAGGTGTGAAGATAGGCCTCTGCCTCCAAAGAGATTGTGCAGTGGTCTTTTCTACAATAATAGTTTGGACAGATACATGGAACAGGTATGGACAGTTACATGTCTTGACAGGTACATGGATAGTTAAGGTCGAAGGATATGGTCTAAATATAGGGCAGATGCGATTAGCATTGTTGGGGCACCTTGGTTGACTGGGGCAAGCTGGGCAGAAGGGCCTATTTCCATTGTATATGACTCTATGACAGATGCATTTTCCACAGGAAAGAAGGTTATTTTATTTAACTCATCGTTTTAATTTGATATTCCTGCATGTAAATTCCTTCCATGTTACTTTCCCCTCGGGTTTTCTCCTTATTAAAATTGCATTGATTATTCACCTTGTCAATAATTAAAGACTTCTTGTAGGCTATTTAACATATATAACATATAACAACTACAGCATGGAAACAGGCCTGTCCGGCCCTACCAGTCCACGCCGACCATTCTCCCTGACCTAGTCTCATCTACCTGCACTCAGACCATAACCCTCCAATCCCCTCCTATCCATATACCTATCCAATTTACTCTTAAATAATAAAATCGAGCCAGCCTCCACCACTTCCACCGGAAGCCCATTCCATACAGCCACAACCCTCTGAGTAAAGAAGTTCCCCCTCATGTTACCCCTAAACCTTTGTCCCTCAATTCTGAAGCTATGTCCCCTTGTTGGAATCTTCCCCACTCTCAAAGGGAAAAGCCTACCCACGTCAACTCTGTCCCTCTCATAATTTTAAAAACCTTAATTAAGTTTTCATCCAGAATGGCGTATTTTCAAGTGGGCACCATTTAAAAGGCATCTTCTGACAGCAAAATAGTTTCAAGATCTATCAGTGACACCCACCGAGAGAGAAATGTCTCATTGGCTTCTTAAACACAAAGTGACAAAATCATGATAATTCTGAATTGAATTTTGCTGGCAAAATTATCAATATCTCTGCAATACAATTTGGAGTTTCTACTCCATTGTTATTATAAGGTCGTGTCTGCTCTACAGCTCGAGCAGGAACCAGGAACTACAAGTTAGGTTTAAATCATATGTAGTGAACCAATAAAAGATTAAGGCAGACAAATTAGTGGAAATCGGTGGCCTACAGAAAGTATGTTGAAAGGTTCAGCAGCAAATGAGCAGACAAATTGGTTGGCATCAGGGAGATGGAAACTGGTGGTCAAAGTGATTTTGCAGGTAATTTCAGCATCAAATATGGGATCAAGGTTGTGAACTAACTACTTGTTCTGAATTAGCAGTCAGAGAGAAAGGTGGAGTCTGTAGATATGGAATGGGATTTCTAGTTGGGATCGAAAGCATTGGATTCAGTTTTCTTGATATCTGGTTGGAAGAGTCCTTTGCTCATCCATTTTGCTAATGGGCATTATGATTGTAATGGCAACTTTCAGTCTTATCCAGTAAACTCTTTTCTAATTGCCATTACTACACAGACCCCAACAGAACAGATCTTCCAGCCGTTTTTCCAGTTTAATTAGTTGTTTATTGAAGTAGTTGTACAAACAAGGAGATGAACATACCAGGCTGTACTTATTTTGCATATAAGTCGTAGTTGGCTGCTCACAGCTTCCTCCGTCTGCTCACAGCTCCGGTCGCAGGTCTGGTAAGATCTGTATACTCTCCCTCTCCATATCTGACCCCTCCCAGTCTCTGTATCTATATATATACCACCCTGTTCTGGCTAATGAACATCCCCAAGTGTCCAAAAATAATACGGCAAGATATATCTGGACAAAATAATACAATATGCTAACAGTAGCTAGTCTAAACATAAATGGCTCCTACAATGATCACAATTCCAAGATGAACATATTACAGTGATTTCAGTTGCACATCAAGGCTGTGACTGTTAACCTTGTGAAGGAAAAATGTTTTTAGGAGAACATCACCACAATTTCCATACAAATACTCAAGAGACTGCTTTAAAACTTAATTAGATAAAAAAGTGAGAATTGATTGTATTGATGTTGTTGCCAATGTAAATTCAATGCCCTTATGTTTGTTTAGTGTTACATGAAGCTGTCATCATTTTAGTCTGCAGGCTGATATTATTGCAAACAAATTTCTTAAGTAATCACTTAGATCTTGCCAGCAGCAAATGTTTCACACCTCATCCGAATGTCGCATGTGAAGCTGTTATTTTTGTCTTACGCTATTTGTCTTAGTCCACAACCTTCAGAATAGATGAATAACATTAATGAGACAATGTGCAAAGATGATGAAATCTTACAAATTAACTGTTACCATAAAATCATACACACGTGTCACTAACTATACATACATCCATTAAATATGACGTATCAAAAGGAACACTTTCCAAACTGGATATCTAATTCTGTTCAAAAAGTGGTTCCTTAAATTAGAGTCTTCATAACAGACCATAGAAGCACATTTGCAAAATGCAAAATTAACTCAGCATGGTAGGCCACATCAGTGAGGTGAGTTAATGTTCTGGGTCAATGACATCCAATCAAAACCATTTCTGCGTATGAATGAATTTGCAGTTTTTATCTCCCAAATTCATCAATGGCTCAATGGTCACGTGTACCAAGGTTCAGATAAATTATTTTTTTTGCACACAGTTCAGTAAGATTATTGCCATACATAAGTGCAATCCTCGGCTAAGTACATAAAGCAAAGAAACAGGCCACTGAGTTTATATGCAAGGGTCACTAGGTTTTGGCGTTATCTCAGAGTCCCAACTGCAGCTGGCCATCAAGCCCCATTGCAGGAGTCGCCTCATGCGTGCTCAAATACTGTAAAGCCGTTGCAGTCTTCATACTGTTATTGGCACATGGTAATATAAATTTTACATTTCATTATCGATTGATGGGCCACATATAAAGATCGCGCGATGCTATTGCGAGATGACAATGGCTAGTTTGTTTGGCTTGAATTTATTTTTCATGTCAGCTGTAAGTGAGAGAACCATGCACGTGAACCTTTTAATATAGCTTCAGCGTGAGCTATTCATGTTGTGTAAAAGTCTGATGACTGAGAGGTTCTTGATAGTTTACAATAGGTGCAAGGCCGAAGGGGATTTGTGGATCGCTAGGATTCTACAGAATTCCCATTAACTAAAAGGTGATAGAGAAAATATATGCTGCATTACATGGCTATTCTTCCACCACTATCAAAATTTAGCCCTTGGCATAGAAGAACTAATGTTGACATGGTACCCACTGGTAAATAGTACCAGTATGTTTTAACTGTGCCTTGAAAATTAAACAAGGCTTTATTCTTTCTTCGCCTTGTGTACTTTATATGAACTGGGAACTCAATACTAGTTGTCTCAGTGGGCCAATGAAAGTCTTTCATACCACAGAGAGACTTTGGAATCACATTCATCTAAGCTCCAATTCAGGACTCACAGACGTGATGGGCATTATCCCATTTCACAGGAGCAAAAGCGCGGCACAGAGTTCTGACATCGTCAAACCTTTCGCACATTCCCATTGATATTTCTGATTGATCAAGTCAATATGAAGAAACAATAAGTCTTTAATGTTTTCTTTTGTCAGCTTAGTTTGACAATTATATTTTAAATTCCCTTGAACAAGTTTTGTATTTGTGTGTGTACATGCATTATGTTTACAGAAACACACATTATATATATACAGTCACAAAAATATATATACATACATGTGTACATTATATATGTGTGCACACACACACACATATATTTATACACACACACATACATATGTGTACATTTGTACACACGGTAGCGCAGCGGTAGAGTTGCTGCTTTACAGCGAATGCAGCGCCGGAGACTCAGGTTCGATCCTGACTACGGGTGCTGCACTGTAAGGAGTTTGTACGTTCTCCCCGTGACCTGCGTGGGTTTTCTCCGAGATCTTCGGTTTCCTCCCACACTCCAAAGACGTACAGGTATGTAGGTTAATTGGCTGGGTAAATGTAAAAATTGTCCCTAGTGGGTGTAGGATAGTGTCAATGTACAGGGATCGCTGGGCGGCACGGACTTGGTGGGCCGAAAAGGCCTGTTTCCGGCTGTATATGATATGATATATGATATGATATATATATAACACGTCTCAATACTATTGGGATGTTTTTAAAAGTGTGCTAACGAAAGCTCAGGATATGTACATCCCCATTAGAGTGAAGGGCAAAGCAGGCAAAGGAAGCTTGGCTGACGAGGGAAATTGAGGCTTTGGTCAAAAACAAGAAGGATGCATGGGACAGATAAAGGCAGATGGGATCAAGTGTATTCCTGAAGGAGTTTCGGGAACTAAGGAGTAAACTGAAAAAGGAGATCAGAAGGTCAAAAAGGGGCCAGGAGATGACTCTGGCGGGTAGCATTAAGAACAATCCCAAAAGATTTTATAAATATACAAGGGAGAAAAGGGTAACTAGAGAGAGAGAGTGGGACCTCTCAGGAATCAAAGCGGTCATGTCTGTGTGGAGCCACATGAGATGGGCAAGGTCCTCAATGAGTATTTCTCCTCTGTATTTACCGAGGAGAAATACAGTAGGATACTATTAGTTCCTGGTTCTTGGTTGCTGTGCTCCTTTTGCTTTCCTCCCCGCAAGCCTGCCTGGCTTTTTATATTCTATCTTATTTGTTAATAATAAGAACGATTCCCAGGGTAGCATCCATCCTGCCGAAATGAAGTGCATTTCCATTGACCCAACAAGCTTTATAGATTTAGTGGCTGAACATTGCAAACACTGACTTTAAAAAGCGACGTATACAATCTCAACTGCAATGTGGCCGCATGCAACAATTTTATCACAAAACATTAAAAAATCCCCCAAAATAAAACTGCTTATTTAGAAGATATTTGTCCCCAGTCAACAGTCCTGAACCTGCTATGGAAAAACAAAGCACATTCTATTCCAATTCGACCTACTTTCGTCAGCAAAGTAGAACATGCACCTGTTATTATATGATGCACTTAATGCTATTGGTTAGGGATGAAATTAAATGAAATATCTGCAGGACACATGGCAAGACAGGCCTGCTTTGTCATTCAATATATGTGTGACGAAGTGGTGCAGCAACCCTGGTTCAATCCCAACCTCATACCTATCTGCATGGAGTTTGCATGTCCACCCTGAGATTGTGCACATTTCCTCCCACATATTAAGGACCTAAGGGTATATTAAGTGATGACTGACAATTGTCCCAAGTAAAATTAGGGGGAATTGATGGTCAGGTGAGACAGAAAGGATTACAGTGGGGAAATGTGTCTAATGGGATTGGTCTGAAAGCTCGCGGTGACTTAATGGGCCGAATAAACTCCTATGTTTTGAGAAACCGTGAAATAATAAATAACCGTGAACTATGAAGATCATAGTTAATCAGATTGTATTTTCACATCCACATTCTCTACTACGCTCTGGAACCTTTAATCTTGTTTATCCAGAATCCATCCAACCCTGCCTTCAAACATTCAAAGATTCTGCTTCTATCATTACTGGGGAAAATGATATTCCAAAGACTTGCAACTCCTAAGTATGTGCCACTTTATTTTTAAGCTGTGTAGCTTCTTTTATTTAGACTTTAGAGACACATTGCAGAAATAGGCCCTTTTGCCAACCAAGTCCGCGCCAACCAGTAATATTCTTTTTATATTAGGGTCAATTTACAATTTTTACTGAAGCCAATTAACCTACAAACCTGTACATCTTTGGAGTGCGGGAGAAAACCAGAGCACTGGAGAAAATGCATGCTGTCACGGAGAGAATGTACAAACTCCATACACACAGCACCTGCAGTCGAATCCGGGTCTCTGTCGTTGTAAGGCAGCAGCTCTTCCACTGCACCGCTGTGTCGCCCTTGTTGAAGTAATCAATTCAAGAATGAAAAAACGGACATTCTCAGATGAAATGGTGAATATTGAACAATTCAAGTCTACCAGAAACTGTTCACCCGCGAAAAGCTTTGCACTGCAGTTCTGTGGATTAAAGTCGAACTGTACACTTCAACACTCCTGCTTCATATGTTGCAGTCTCAGTTGAGTTAGTATGAAAAGGTACTAAATATTAGGAATAGCCGACCAGAAAGAAAAATAAATAAAACGAAGCATCTGCCCCCAAGTGGCTTTTGACCCTAATATCAGGGGAGAATTAGTATTGGACCAGATCCACATTCACTGGGCCCATTTACTGTGCCCACCCACTGTACAGTTCCTGCCATATTTACACTTGCTGATCTATATTGCTGATCAATATCAAATGAAAAGTCTAACTTCAAGAGCATACTCTCTTTCTTTTTCCAAAGATGCTGGCACTATTCCTACACTCTTGTATTTAAATATAATTGTGCCTAGGGTTAGTAAGATGAATTGAACGCGAAAAAGGAATTTCACTGTTGCATTGAGAAGACAGGAATGTAATGTGTTAATTTACCTCACAAAAGGATATTTGAGCTCCTTCACTGGAGTCAGTGCTGACCCTGTTGCAGAGGATAAAGGAGAAATGAATTGACTGCCTAACTTGCAGTTTATTGTTGACGTTGTACTTCTGTGCTTGGGCTAACAAGCCTAAGACTAACTAGTGATGAGGGCATGACCTGAGCTTCTTTGCAATTATCAACAAATGTATGTACATTTTATCCCATTACCTTTGCTACAACCATGGTTGGCAGTGAGAGCTAACCACAGCATTAACAAAATTGGAAAAGGACAGGAACAAAGCAAAATGTTAAAAACAAAGTTTACTTCTTTCAAAATATGACCTCAGGCCACTGCTTAGTAAATTCTTCAAACCAAACTTTGATCTGCGAGTCAGCTAATCAGTGGCAGTGCAGTTGCAAGTAACTTTGTTCTCTCCCTCATTCCCTGGTTCAAAGACAATCTACTAATATCCAATGTGGATGCTTTGAGGATTGAGCAGATTTGACTGCAAAATATCTCCCAGCACTCATAAGCGCATATGAAAGGAAAGGTTACTTGGAAATGAGTGGGGTTGATGAGATCACTCCGAGACCTGGCCTGAACTGGATAAGCCACATAACCTCTTTCTATGATGTAAGAAAATATGGAAAAAAGGACGAAGCCAAGAATATATTTATATGCACATTTTTCAGATGAATTGTCACACAGATCCATTTATATTGGAATCATTTTATTTTGCTCAGTCCTCAGCTTAATGTACAAATGAGAATTTGAACTAATCTGTCTGCTCTATAAGATTGCAATGTTAACAAAGCCACTTACCTAACACTTGCAGATCGCAAGAACTCTCAAAATTAATCTTACTGTCCTACACCTACCCCTCAAGCTTTTCCTCTTCTTCTGAGTTAAATATCCACTTCTCTCTTTCAGGATGCCATTGTCTTCGTTCAACTACACAGTGGCAAAAGCACTGCAAACTCCAACAAAACTCTGCATTAGACCAGGTGAGGGAACTGGAGCAGCATCTGGATGACCTCTGGATCATCCAGGAGACTGAGGAGGTCATAGATAGGAGATAGGTGGCACAGTGGCACAGCGGTGGAGTTGGTGTCTTACGGCGCCAGAGACCCAGGTTCGATCCTGACTACGGGTGCTGTCTGAACGGAGTTTGTACGTTGTCCCTGTGACACCTGGGTTTTCGCCGAGTGCTCCGGATTCCTCCCACACTCCTAAGACGTAGAGGCTTGTTAGTTAATTGGCTTTGGTAAAATTGTAAATTGTCCCTAGTGTGTAGGATGGTGTTTGTGTCCGGGGTGATTGCTGGTCGGCGTGGACTCAGTGGGCTAAAGGGCCTGTTTCATGTCGAGGGTACAGGCTGAAAGTAGAGGGGTGACTACCAGAAAGGGAGCAGGCAGAGAGGGCACCAATCCCCTGTGGCCATTCCCCTCGACAACAGGTATGCCCATTTGGATACTGTTCGAGAGGGCGACCTGACAGGGAGAGTAGCAGAGGTCAGGTCTGTGGTATCGGCCCTAGCTCTGAGGTGCTGCAAGGAAGGGTGAAGACGGGCAGAACAATAGCAATAGGAGCATTATTCATAAGGGGGACAGACTGGAGATTCTGTGGCAACAAAAGAGACTCCCGGATTGTGTGTTGCTTCCCCAGAGTCAGGGTTCAGCATATCTCAGAGCATCTGCAGAACATTCTCAAGGAAGGTGGGAGAGGTGAATTCACCACTAAAATTCACCTCTCCTATCTTCATGTTCTTACCCTCAACTAGCACGTTGGCACAAATGACACAGGTAGGAAACGAGATAAGGTTCTGCAGAGGGAGACAGGGAGCTGGGCAAAACGTTTTAAAGCAGGAACTCGAGGGTAGGAACCCTTTTTAAAAAAATTACAATTGCTTTATTCCAAAAACAAAACAAACATACAAAGTGGTAATGTGATCAAATCAAAAGCTGCCTTTATCGGCAGTTTACAAAAATCATGCCAACTTTGTCAAGAATACATTCGACCTCCCGCGGGAGGGTAGGAACCCTGGGAGTGCTCCCAGAGCCACGTGCTAGTGAGGGCAAAAACAGGAAGATAGCAGATGTGAATTTGTGGAGGAGGAGTTGGTGCAGGGGACAGGGATTATGATTTTCAGACCCTCTTCAGTTCCACCTGTACTGGAGGGGAACCAATATCCTGGCCGGTAGGTTTGTGAGTGGTACTTGGAAGGGTTTAAACGAGATTGGCTGGGGCATGAGATCCAACATGGGAGTGAGGCAGGTGATGAAAGCAAGTTCAGTTGACAGGATAGGCAGGGAGTGAAGCAGGACTATTAGTTTAAATTGCACTTATTTCAATGCAGGAGGCCTGACAGGGCAGGTGGATGCACTCATGACGTGGGTAGGTGTGTGCGACTGGGACATGATTGCTGCTGCAGAAACCTGCCTAAGGGAGGGGCAGAACTGGCAGCTTAATGTTCCAGGGTGCAGGTGCCACAGGTGAGACAGAGTTCATGTGGGGGGGAGGTTAAAGTGGAAGGGTAGTCGCTTTATTGATTAAGGAAAATGTCACGGCAGTCGTCGGAGATGACATTACTGATGGTTCGGCCGGTGAGGCTCCATGGGTGGAGCTGGGAAATAAAAAGGGGATGATCACCATGTTGGGGGGGTACTATAGCCCCCCAATTAGTCAATGGGAATTTGAAGAACAAATATGCGGGAGGAATTCAGGCCGCTGCAAGATTAATAGGGTTGTCAAAGTCAGAGATTTTATCTTTATTTAGACTGGGGCTGTCATAGTGCCAAGGATGGGGTGGAATTTGGCAACTATGTTCATGAAAGTTTCTTTGGGCATTATATGGAGGGCCCATCAATGTCGAGGGCAAAGCTTGACCTACTCTGAGCTAATTGGGAAGGGCAAGTGGCTGAAGCTGCTCTCTGAAGTCAAGTGGTCTGAAATTTACTACAGAGTATTCTGAGGGATAAAAGCTCGGTTTTCAAACAAAAAACATATATAATAGATTTTTGAGAGAGTCACCCAGCAGATTGACAAACCATGCTGAAGGCATTTAAAGATCTTTTAAAACCTCATGCAAAAATGTATCATTTCCAACATAATTTTACAATCAGAAAAACTCATATATGCCCTGCGATTTCCAAAGATTACATGGGAGGGGATAGCAAATCAGTACATCCTGTAGAGCAGCAATGATTCAGGGAATGGCGGGATATGGATCATAATATGCAGGTAGAAGAGGTTAGTTCAACTTGGCATCATACTCGGCACAGGCACGGAAAGCTGATGGGACTGATGAATAAAGACAGCACCTGTAGTCAGGATAGAACCTGGGTCTCTGGTGCTGTAAGACACCAACCTTACGGCTGCGCCTCTCTACTTTCTGACCTGCTTTTACTGGGGGGAAAAAGAAATCAGATCTGAACCGGCAATACTTAATTTTATCTGTACTTAATCTTAATGATATCCTCAAATGATAATGGTTAGAACCGGTCTATTATTGCCCAATCTATTCTTTGTGAATAGATGACTTACACAAGCTCCTGTACAATTCTTTCACAAGTTACATCATTAAGTAAGGTTGAAGAACTGTTGTCAGGACCTCTGCCATCTCCTCTTAATAACCTGGGGCCTTGCATCAGAACTTGATTCATTGAATTAATTATTTTGTTATAATTTTATAATAACAGTTCCACATGATCCTTGATCATATCAAGATATTCTAAAATATTTATTTCATAGCTCTCTATCTATATGACTAAATGTTACTGCTAACCAAACGTAAGCCACACCATTTTCCTTTGAACTGATCTGCCAATATTTTCTCAAATTCTCTCTAGGTCCTTCAACACAGTTTCTACATCTATAGCACATTTCCCACCATAGTTTGTATTTCTAGCTCTAGTTTTTAATCATAGGTTTCCCTTTTAAGTTTGTTTGGGTCTAATCTCTCTATCCACAAACTTAATTTTTTGATGTGCATCCTTTTCATCTCAGTTTTGTTCTTCATCCATTTCAACGAGTCATATGCCCTTTTTTCCTCTAAAGTGGATTGTTATTAACAACTTCACAATTATTTTTTCCTGCTTTTACAATTTACTTGATCATGTGCATTCACATGGACATTTGTTGATAACTCCATCTTACTTCCTAAAACGAGGGAGGATTTTTCCTATTTGAATTAGATAGTATTCCACAAAACACGCTTCAATGATTTCTAAGATATAATTTCAAAGATACATCCTCACTTTACGACCATCATTACATGTTCATTTAAAAAAAACAGCAAACCATCTTTACTTCCCTTCTAACTTCCATTGCTTGATTAACTCAACAGGCTATGATGTAGACTTTTAGATTTTAGAGAGTGGAAACAAGCCCTTCGGCCCACTGAGTCCATGTCAACAAGTGATCACCTTAGCACTATCCTACTACTAGGAATAATTTACAATTTTACCAAAGCCAAATAACCTAAAAACCTCTACATCTTTGGAGTGTGGGAGGGAATCGCCCAGATGAAACCTACGGGATCCCAGGGAGAACGCACAAACTCCGTACAGACAGCACCTGTAATCCGTATCGAACCCAGGTCTCTGGCACTGTAAGGCAGCAACTCTCCTGCTGTACCACTGTGCCTCCCCATTGAGAACTCATTGATAGTTCAGTTTAGAGATAGTGCAGAAACAGGCCCTGAGGCCCACCAAGTCTGCGCTGACATGCAATCCCCGCACACCAACACTATCCTACACACACTAGGGCCAATTTACAATGTTGCCAAGCCAATTAGCCTACAAACCCGTAAGGTTTTGGAGTGTGGGAGGATATTGGCGCTCCTGGAGAAAACCCATGTAAGTCACGGGGAGAATGCACAAACTCTGAACAGACAGAACCCGTAGTCAGGATTGAACCCAGATCTCTGGCGCTATAAGGAAGCAACTCTACCATTGTGCCACCTTGCCCCCCTTAAAGCTAGTTAGTTATTCTGCAAAAATTACTATTGCCCGATCTTCATTGCCCGAGCCGGTTATGAAACCTGCACTCACTCGAACAAATGTTTTTGTTTCAAACAATCAGAGGACATTTTGATATAAAAACATTATAGCAACTGCAGTTTTTTCCTACGAAATGCGATCTGATCAGAGCTTAATCGCCTCAATACCAGGATGCTACAGGATATTACAGCAAGTCAGTATTGCTCTACAGTGTGAACTCCACACATCCAATTAAATTGCAATCAATTAACCACCATAATAAAGGTCTGCCACATTACTGGATAATAATCTAATTTGTTAGACAATCAAGGTTGCAGTGGAATTATAGCAGCTTAGACCAAAGTGCATCATACGAGTTCAAACATTTTTAATTTGGTGTTTATTTTGAAATGTTATTCTCAAATGCAAAATATTTGAATACAGCAGAATGAAACCACTTTTTAAAAGCGATGACAATGGAAGTGTTTAAAGTTTAATGCCGGGTTGGGACAGTGGTGGAGAGAGAACTAAAGAAGATTTCACAGATTGGCAAGAGGAACCTGCAGATCTATGTTCAATGGATCAGAAGTGCTTTGTGAACAGGGTTTCTTTTGTAACTCTCCCTTCAAATGTTAAGCTTTTTCCTCAGCTAACAAAACGATGGAAACAAACTGTGTACAAGGACAAATGCACAAAAGAGGCTGTTACACTCCAGTAAGCAGATGACCAACCTCCTTCCAGCTCACCATTTGACACAGCAGAGTCCATCATTCTCTCTACTTTACACAATTAAAAAAACGTTCTTTCTGGCAGGAATGCTAACCATTCGGAATTGCCTGAGATACTTTCCTTCTTTAGACTTCTACAGACAAAATAATTGTCTGTATTTTGTGCATTACTTCCCTTCAAACCCAGTAAAGTCAAGCAAAGAGAATTCAACATTGAGTTTAATTTCTTTACTCAACTAATTCGATAAGCAGGCTACTCGATTGTAGACTATTGCAATAAATGTTGGTTATTGGGATAGAAAATGGTTACAGATACTGACAACCCTTTTGGTTTGGAAATGGCTTTGTCATACCTAATGCACATTAATACTGATTAATACTATTTTTTAGAACTAAAATTGGATATTGTGCAATTTTTGGAACTTCTCCATATAAAATTTACAAAAAATTGTGCAATACAATAATTGATAATACAAACCCTCTCCTTCAGAGATACTCTCCTCCGAGAGGTGACACTTTTTTTGTGGTGAAGAAACTTACGTGTGCCTCAGATCCTGAGAGCCAAATCGTCTGGAGCTATGCTCCTGGCAGGATCACCCACAGCAGGCTGGTCGAGGGGGAGATTCTTGACAAAGCAGGCCCAAGAAGAAGACCTCACCCGTGAAACACGTTGATGATGGTGGCGGGCCAGCAGTGGAAGCACCACAATGGTGGAAGAAAGCTGGAGCAAGAGGAGACGTGTGGAGTCTATGCCATTGGACCTGGTCTGCCTCTGTCAAGGACCATGTGATGGGGGGAGGCTGTCCATCACTTGACTCCCCACTTTAAAAGATGTCACCAGCAAAATAGGACAATCATATTCTACTTTGAGATATCGCCGTTGCTTGCGAAACCCTCAAATATGCATTAGCGAACTCCGAGATAGAGTTTCAAACAACTTTACTTAAAATCTCATATGTATACTCAATGAAATTTTCAAATTTAAAAGTAACCACTATTTTGGACAGAGATTAACCAACGTAATTCGGAATTAATCAGTTTTCACTTCAGTTAAGCAAATCCGATAGTCACTCTGGGGTACATTTTGAGTATATGATCCCAATGAAAAGAGTGTTTCTCCATTCAAAATTACTTTTCCCTTAAATCTGAGAAAAATCAATCGGCTGGGTTGGCCCATATTTACTACCAATGCAAACCTGTTCTGGTCATTGCTTCAGGAGTTTCCCCCTCGACTTATCACTGAAATCTATACTATTCTCCATTAGAGCATGTACCAGCTCTGCACAAGCTCAATCCTACAAGTCCTACTCCCTGCTCACCCCTTTTGGAGCCTCAATATAGTTTTCTTTTGGATATACATCCAGCTCCCTTTTGAACACTACAGCTGAATCTATCTCAACCATGCATTGCAGACCAGATGCTAATCACTCACTGTGCCCACATGCTTTCCTCATTTCTCAGAGATTTATTGTACCACGTTTAAAGTCCACAATCAGCTCCTCAACCTTCTAAACTCAGAAGGATATAAGCACACATTTGGCAACTTGCTCCCAGAGCGTAACCTGGTACCTTACAGGTAATTACATCAAGTAAAGCTTTAAAAACAAAATATAATTTATCCAAGGCATGGTACCCAAACTAAATGCTCGACCTTTGTGTTCCTAACCCCTCAATATAAAATCTGTTGTCCCTCACTATTTCCTCATATCTCTTTGCTTAATGTTTTGTGCATTTGCATATTGAGTGTTTCTCCAGCATTTATAACATTACCATTAATAGACTGAGGCACGCACACTTGCCCAAGTGCATTAAACACCATCAACCATTAGTTTGCCCCTCATCTCATCTATATGTTACTTTATGATGCTTTGGTTCCTTCCGCACATTTTACTGCAACGCCTATCTGTTATTCAGTACAAGCAGTGAAGTACACCCCTTTACTACGAGATACAACACTGAACCTAAATATGAAAAGACGAGGACATGATTTAGTGCCCCAGGGAACACCTCTTGCACATTGGTTCAACTATATTTGACTGAGAAAACAATGCAGAAGAAATGAACAGCTTTCAGTTTTGTATCAGCTATTGGCCTCACATGCCATGTGTGGCAACAAGCTCGACTAAAACCAAGATCAATCTTTTTAATGTTGTTGAATGTGAGAAATACAAAATTTTGCATTTTAAATGTAAAAGCATATAAATCAATCAAGAATGTGTGTACTTTCAAGTTTTGTTTGGCTGTGTTGCATGAGCAGCAAGCTAAACAAAAAAGCTTTATTAATTGAATTTCATAACTAAATCTCTCACACTTTATGTTTATACTCTCACCGATAGGTGTCTGAATTGCTTTTCATCATCATAACAGATGCCAACAATAATTATCAATGATTTCCATAACACTTCAACAAATAATATAACTGATAATATAGTTGCAACACCTGCATTTTAAATTTAATTCATTAAACATTTAAATGTTCTGTCACAAGATTTTCAATTATGATTTTTTTTTAAATCAGCAAAAAAATGGAAAGAACAATTTTTCCTTACTGTGGTCGTTCCAACTCAGTTAAAGCACAAGATAAACTATTTGATGGATGTTTTTCTTTCATTTTCCTCTGGATTATTCACTTACCTAAGGGCAAAAAAGGAAACACTAAATAAATAAAACAGATTTATCACAAAATTGATTGCCACATGTAACCCATTTAACATTTGGAATTTTTCATGGCAACAATGATCGCGTTCAAATCACTGGAAAACAATTCTGACATGAAACAATTGTGACTTTTCTTCCTCATGGCTGCAAAAAGTCACTTTCTAGACTGGAGCATGTGATAGTGACTGCATGATTACAACCAATTTGCCAGGTATGTATCTACAATGATCAGAGCACAGAGGAAAAAAGAAATGTGGTCTTCAGAGTACATTGAGTTTAGCTTAGTTTAGAGACACAGCATGGAAACTGGCCAGTTGGCCCACCAACGATCAGCCATACACTAACACAATCCAACAAAATGGAGACAATTTACAGAAGCCAATTAACCTACAAACCTGTACTTCTTTGGAATGTGGGAGGAAACCAGAGCACCCGGAGAAAACCCACGCGGTCACGGGGAGAACGTAAAACACCGTGCAGACAGCACCCATAGTCAGGATTGAACCCTGTTCTCTGATGCTGTAAGGCAGCAACTCTACCGCTGCGCCACCATGCCATCCCCAGAGGTTTCTGACTACGGACGGAGATCAATCCAACCAATGTAGAGTTCCCCCTTTTTAAGTTTTTAAATGCTTCATTTAAGATTGTCTACAGCAATTATTTTTAAAAATCTATCTATCCAGCATTTTAATTTTTCTTTATGTACCACATTTATATTGGGCCTAGTTGCACTGTCAGCTCACTGGTAGTCCCTCAGCTGCAGTTTAAATGACAGTAGAGTCTGTTCTTCTGGAGCAAATCACTGCAGTGCAGAAGCATGGAATAAGCTGGAGATCAGATGTGGATGCATCTTACCTCCTGCGCCGTTTCAGGATGCATCACCAAGTCAAACAACAGTTTTAAAAGAACCGAAAAGGGAGGGAAGAAAAGGTGGGGCATGGGGGAGAAAGGGGAGCAGGCGGAAGGTTTTTATTTTATACCTAAAATTGGAAAATTCAATGTTCAAACCATTGGGTTGTAAGCTACCCAAGTGGAATACGAGGTGCTGTTTTTCCAGTTTGCATGTGGCCTCTCTCTAATAATGAAGGATGCCCAGGACAGAAAGGTCAGGGTGGGAACAGGAAGGGGAATTATAATGGTTAGTAACCAAGAGATCCAGTAGGCCATGGAGGACTGAGCACAAATGTTCGGCGAAACAGTCGCCGAGTCTACGCTTGGTCGTAAGGTTTTAATAACCACTCAGCTGCGAAAGATAAGCACAACCGAAGGCATCTTGCAGTAAGCAAACAGGAGGCTTACACTTCAGCAGCGTCTTGCTCCAATTTCTTGCCTTCCTTAACTTGGTAGCTAAGGAAATACTGTGCCATGATATATATTACAAGCTATTGTATCCACTGGTATTGACAAAAGCATGATTCATTTCATGGAATGCTCAACCAAGGAGGGAATAAAGAAAACGTCCTTCGCCTTTAACCAAATGTCACAGAGGTTCACTGTAAACCCAGATGATTCACTCTCTATGTATGTGCTGCCAAGCTCATGCCTATTTTTGTTTCTTTTGCTACTATTTTTATTCTATTGAGTTTGTGGGTCTAAATTGCTGCCAGGATAAAAGACCAGAACTATCTTCATTCTAGAACCCAAAACAAAAACAGCATTTCCTATGGTCAAGTTCATATGTCTCAAATAGGAACAATGAAATCCTTACTTGCAGCAGCACAACAGGTATGTAATCTTGGTGCTGCCAATGATAGTCACCCATTTGCAGTCGATATAATGCTCCCGAGGAGATATTTACAGACCATTGGAAGCAGTGCGAAAGGTTAAAGATGTCATATACCTTTAATAGAAAGTGGTGTTAATCTAATTAAGATTAAATGGACAGGTATTGAACGGCCAAATTCCTCTTGTTATCCTCGGAGTGAGCCAGACCCTCCACTTACAGTAATGCTTCCAAATATTGGGCACGGAGCAAAGGTCAACAAAGCCAAAGGCTTTTAAGTTGACAAGCATAGGACTTAAAGTCATAAATTGTTTGCTAAGTGGTTTAAAGATCAGTGAGGTAATTTGGCAAGATGACAATATAATTCATGCAACTTTGTAGATGCATTGAGAGGCATTGTGATGGGAAGAATATTAAGGCACAAAATACCTTACGCAAACGTTGATCCATTGACCAACACTTAAAGGCCTGACCACTGTCATCATAACTCTATGCACAGAATAAAGGAAGCTGAGAGTCGCTCAAATATAATAAGTAAAAATCTTTCTCAGAAGATTACGCTATTGAAACCATTCAATATTCCCATTACAAAAAATGCACTTCAAACTCTACAAGTTTATAAATCCTAACAATTCACTTTAAATGCTGCAATTTTAAAACCTGAAAAAAAGCTCATAACATGTTTAATGCTGGAAGGTACATCTTGTACAGCACAATTTGCACAATATAATTTCCAGGACAGGAAAACATAACACGAATGTATAATTTATCCACTGAAAATAACTGCACTGTGCTGTTGAAGTACAGAATCAATTATCAAAACCACACTGCCAGTTTTCGATCTGAACTATTAAAAAAAACAATGGTTCAAGATTTTCACTCTAAAAGGTGATTTGTGATTACAGTTCATTTTGAATGTTTTCCAGTGTGGGCTGATTTTTTTCTCCAAACACATCAATTTTTCCACATGTTATTGGTGTGATGAGAACAACTGCAGCCAAGGTGGAATGCCACATATATCTTCCTTCATTCGTTAGATCAGGTACACTAGAACACCATCCAAGCTTGCAATAGATCAGAACTCAGCCAAACCCCTACATTCACTGTTCTTCACATATAAATTATATTTCAACATGGGTTACTTGCATTCAGCTTAGCTCTTGACGAATCAACAGACATACAAGACAACCCACAACTGGCAGTCAAGATTTTGAAAACATTTGGTATATATGTGTACTTTGTGATTACTGAAACTAATACAAATTTATGGCGAGTCCGAAAACTTGTTGGTTGTAGAAGAAGTTTATTGCAGCCGCAATATTCGAATACAAAGTTAAACAACAAGGTAAAGGACAACCATCAAAAACTTACTGTCTTCTTCGAAGACTTCGCCGAACTGAACATTTCGGGCACCAAAAGCGCACATGACAACGCTGGCCAATCAGCGATGTCGCTCTCTGGACCAATCCCTACGGTCGCGCTCACACGTGACCTTGCTGGCCAATCTGAGGGTTCGACGACCCGGACCATTCTCTATGGTCGCTACATGACCCCCCCCCAGAACCCGAGGTACGGAACCTAGCAGGGAGCCGGATTTCGCGACCATAACGAGTAAGGAGAGGGGCAGCCTGAACCACAGGAGCAGGGGATTCCGGACTTGGAGGAACTGCCGGAACGGGGGGTCCTGGAGGAACTGCCGGAACGGGGGGTCCTGGACTGAGCGGAACTGACGGAGGTCGGCCTCTCCTAGGGGTTTGGCCGACCAGGACTGGTTGATCCGGATCCAAGTGTGCAGGTTTGAGCCGGGACACCGAGACGAGCTCACTCCTGCCGCACATGTCTAAGGTGAAGGTAGCCGTTCCCTTACGCAAAACCCGGAACGGCCCTTGATAGACCCTCTGCAACGGGGCACGATGGGAATCTTTTCGCAGAAACACAAACTCACAGTCCTTCAGGGAAGGCGGTTCATGTACCATGGGACACCCATGACGTGAAATCGGAACTGGAGCCAGGGAACCCACCCGTGCCCGGAGAGATGCTAAGACTGATGGGACTGGGGGCAGCTGGTCTGAGGGTTCCGAAAACAAATCTCCGGGTACTCGAAGTGTCGAGCCATATACTAGCTCCGCGGACGACGCACCGAGATCTTGCTTAGGAGCAGTCCGGATGCCCAGAAGAACCCAGGGGAGTTGGTCTACCCAGTCCGGGCCTTCAAGCCTTGCACTGAGGGACGCCTTAAGTTGACGGTGGAACCTTTCTACAAGTCCATTTGCCTGGGGGTGGTATGCAGTAGTGGGTTGTAACTTGGAACCGTACAGTTCTGCGAGCGCGGCCCAGAGGGACGAAGTGAACTGTGGCCCTCTGTCAGTGGTAATAACTGCCGGGACCCCGAAACGAGCTACCCAATGGAGGGCCAAAGTCCTGGCACAAGAGGCTGCCAAGATATCAGACAATGGGAACGCAGGAACGCGCCCAACCCGCTACCTGTTTCCGTAGGCCATGCCAGACAAACCGAGCTGCTACTAAAGCAGAGGTGGAGCGGATGGACGGGTGCGCCTGCCCATGAATGGCATCAAAAACCCGGCGCTGAAGGGAGGGCGGTACTAACGGCCTGGGACGGGGAAGGGAAACATCACACCAGACTTTTGTGCCTTCCGACCCGCAGGCTACCTGAGCCAACTTCAATCCCGAAGTGGTGGACTGGTATGCCGACGTGGTATCCGCTAGAAGCTGTGCCTCCGTAAGCTCCTGGGGATCCACCTCGCAGTCCACCGCCGAAATAGGGGAAAAAGCAGGTCTAGACAGGGCGTCAGCAACGGCATTAAGCTTACCCGCGACATGACGGACATCGGTGGTAAATTCGGAGATAGCAGTCAGGTGCCGCTGCTGGCGGGCCGACCATGGGTCAGACAATTTGAAAAATGCAAATGTTAATGGTTTGTGGTCCGTAAAGGCTACAAATGGGCGGCCCTCAAGGAAATACCTGAAATGACGAACAGCTAAATAGAGGGCCAGAAGCTCTCGGTCAAATGCGCTATACTTCAGCTCAGCTGAATTTAGTTGCCGGCTGAAAAACGCCAAGGGCTGCCAACGGCCACCGACCTGCTGCTCCAAGACCCCGCCCACCGCCACGTCAGAGGCGTCAACCGTCAGGGCCATGGGGGCGGAGGGGCTCGGGTGGACCAACATGGTGGCGTCTGCTAATGCTGCCTTAGCTGCTGTAAAAGCTGACTCTGCGGCCGGGGACCATATCAACTCTACCGGTTTTCCCGCAAGGCACTGGAAGAGCGGGCGCATGACCCGCGCAGCTGCCGGAACGAACCTATGGTAGAAGTTAACCATACCTACGAACTCCTGTAGTCCTTTTACTGTGGTGGGCCTGGGAAATGCCCGGATAGCCTCCACCTTCTCGGGCAAAGGGGAGGCGCCGGCAGGGGTAATTCTGTGCCCTAAAAAATCAAGAGAAGGGAGGCCGAATTGACACTTGGAGGGTTGGATAATGAGCCCGTGGTCTTGGAGCCTCTGGAACACAGTCCGCAAGTGGACCTGGTGTTCCTGCACTGAGGGGCTGGCGACCAGGATGTCGTCTAAATAAATAAACAAAAAGGGTAAACCCCGACCCACACGGTCCATCAGTCGTTGGAAAGCCTGTGCCGCATTCTTTAAACCGAAAGGCATACGCAACCATTCAAACAACCCGAACGGAGTAATCGTGGCAGTTTTCTGTATGTCCTCCGGCCGCACCGGAATCTGGTGGTATCCTCGCACCAAATCGATTTTGGAGAACACCACCGCTCCTTCCAGCCCAGACGAAAAGTCCTGTAGGTGCGGTATGGGGTAGCGATCAGCCGTGGTGACAGCATTGAGACGCCGATAATCGCCACATGGGCTCCACCCCCCAGATGCCTTGGAGACCATATGCAACGGCGAGGCCCACGGGCTGTCGGACTGACAGACAATGCCCATTTCCTCCATCTTCCTAAATTCCGCCCGTGCCACCACCAGTTTGTCTGGCGGTAGTCTCCTGGCCCGAGCGAAAACGGGAGGGCCCTCGGTGCGGATGTGATGGACCACGCCGTGCTTGGCCGAAGGCGTGTCAAAACGTTGGATGAGCAGCTCTGGAAACTCCGCCAGGATCTCAGCATACGAGTCAGGGGCCGCGACGACGGCCTGGACAGTAGGGCTGGGCGGGGAGGCGATTGTCGGAGCGATGGGCTCCTCGCTGGCGGAGGGTCGGAGGTCGTTACTGCGGACATCAGGGACCAGTGAAAAAGCCCAGAGAAAATCTGCGCCTAGGATCGCTTGTCTGACGTCTGCTATGATGAATGGCCATTCGTACGTGCGGAGGCCTAACACAAGGGACATCTTCCGTATACCGAAAGTGCGAATGGGGCTGCCATTAACCGCGATGAGGGTGGGACCTGTCTTACCCGTTCTGGTTTCGAGGTCGGTCGGCGGCACTATACTGACGATGGCTCCCGTGTCTACCAAAAATTCTGTGTCTGTGAATCGATCGTGGACGTAGAGGCGTCGGTTCTGGCCAATCGCAACTGCCCCTATGTACGATCGGCCGAGGCATTTCCCGCGAAGGTACAAGGTGAGCGGCAGTTGCGGGATTCTCTACCCCATCGTAGGTGATAATAGCACCAGCCGCGCTTGTGCGGATCTTTTTGGCGGGCTTTCGGAGAACTGGCGGGAGACGCGGCGCCATCTTGATGTCGCTGTGGCGTGGTCACTGATGTCGAGACCTTGTTGATCGAACCGCTTGCCTTGTTTTTAGCCGCTATGAGCGCGTCCGCTTTCGCTGCATATGCTTCGGGGTCTTTAAAAGAACAATCCGTGAGCAGCAGTCGGACATCCTCAGGAAGCTTCTCTCGGAATGCCTGTTCGAACATGAGGCAATCCGTATGCTCACCGGCTAGCATCATCATCTCGGCCATGAGAACGGACGGCCGTCGATCTCCGAGGTCCGGTAGGTGCAGAAGTCTTTCAGCGCAATCATGCCTATTAAACCCAAAGGTTCGCAGTAACAATTTCTTCATTGCCTCGTACTTGCTTTCCGCAGGCGGATTAACGATGAACCGCATCACGCGTGTGGTCGTCTCCGGTGATAGAGCGCTGACGAGATAGTAATACTTCGTCGAGTCGGCCGATATGTTCTTTATATGAAATTGGGCTTCGGTGTGGACAAACCAAGATGCGGTGAATGTGTCCAAAACAACGGAAGGTGAACGCTTACCGCGCTTAACTGCGGTGTGCCAGGCGCGGCATTCAACAACGAGGCGTCGTGTTCCTGCATAGTCGGTGATCGTCCAGATCACGTCGGGGTCACCAATATGGCGAGTCCGAAAACTTGTTGGTTGTAGAAGAAATTTATTGCAGCCGCAATATTCGAATACAAAGTTAAACAACAAGGTAAAGGACAACCATCAAAAACTTACTGTCTTCTTCGAAGACTTCGCCGAACTGAACATTTTGGGCGCCAAAAGCGCACATGACAACGCTGGCCAATCAGCGATGTCGCTCTCTGGACCAATCCCTACGGTCGCGCTCACACGTGACCTTGTTGGCCAATCTGAGGGTTCGACGACCCGGACCATTCTCTATGGTCGCTACAAATTAACAGTTTAAAAAACTGCATACATGAATAAATATTATTGCATCCATGCATTTCTTAATATTTATATAATTTTTTTGTAACAAAATGTGTATGTAACAATAAAAACGTATGTGTAAATTTTGTTCATGTCTTGCGGCTCTCAAACATCTGAACTTTATCGTATGTGGCTCTTACATTAAGCAAGTTTGGCCACCCCTGCATCAGAGGGAGAGGAGACAGCAGCTGGTTTTGCCTTCTCCAGGCAATACTTAACATGGTACTAATGACCCCAGAATTTGCAATTTGGGTTTCATTTGCACAAGATAGACAAAAATGCTGGAGTAACTCAGCAGGACAGGCAGTATCTCTGGAAAGAAGGAGTGGTGAGGTTTCAGGTTGAGACTCTTCTTCAGACACTTTGGTTTCATTATCACAACTATTTTGCAATTTCATGAAGCAGTGCAAGTCCAAGAACCAAACAAATATGCTCTATTTAAATTTGGATTTAAAAATAATTGCTTCGTCCTTCAATATAATTACTCCAAAGCAACATCAGAACAATGGGCATTTGTGAGTCTTATTGCTGTAAACACCATTTTAACAATTTATTCTCGCTTGTTAACAGTTTTAAAAGGTAAGAAAGCATCTGTAATAAACAAAAAAAAGCGTGCATCTTGAAGGGATCGTGTTGAAGGGATTCTGTGTCTGGCTGCATTTTAGTTATGAAAACACACATGAAAAGGTCATCACAGGTAATAGGGAGAAGGCAGGAGAATGGGGTTGGGAGGGAAAAATAGGTCAGCCATGACCAAATGGCTGAGTAGACGCAATGGTTCTGCTCCCATGTCCAATGGTCTTATGAAAGAAAACAGCAAGCAAACAAATGGCCACAAGATCAAACGTTAGGGTAGATACTAGAAACAGGAGAGATGGTTCAGACTCAAGAAAGTGAGCAAGGACCTGAAATATTGTAGGAATAGGTGATAAAAATAATTGATTAATACCATCCTTTACGATATTTCCTCTGAATCACAGACTGGGGATGGTTCATTGACTCATAAACCATTAACATATTCAAACAATGGTGGTTTTCAATTAGAGTTCAAAGATTAAGTCCTGTTATTTGGGCATACGTGCATTGTAATAGGATGGCCATTTTTTTGTAATAAGAATACATGCTGAATGCAGTTGCACTTATAAAATGCCTCTCGTGGACAGACAAATGTGTCAAGGACAGTCTCTGGCTCACAGCCAAATCATCAAATGCCTGCAGAAAAACAGTTGGCTTCTCCCTGAAGACTGCACTAAAATCCAGCAAGGCACCCAACCCAAAGTGTCACCTATTCATAGAGTCATACAGCATGGAAACAGGCCCTTCGACCCAACGTGCCCACACCAACCAACATGTCGCATCAACACTAGTCTCACCTTCCCACACTAGGCCCCTGGCCCTCTAAACCTGTCCTATTCATGTACTTGTCGAAATCTCTTAAACGTTGTGATAGTACCTGCCTCAACAACCTCCTCCGACTACTCACTCCATACACCCACCACCCTTTGTGTAAAAAAAGATAGCCCTCAGGTTCCTATTAAATGTCCCCCCCCCCCCCCCCCCCCCCCCCCCCCCCCCCACCTCACCTTAAACCAATATTCTTTGGTTCTCCACTGTGGCCAAAAGATTCTGCATTTACCCGATCCATTCCTCTCATGATCTTGTACTCCTCTACATTCCAAGGAATAAAGCCTGAGCCTGCTCGACTTCTCCTTAGAGCTCAGGCCCTTGAGCCCTGCGCAACATAATCTTTTCTGCACCCTTTCCAGCTTAACAACATCTCTCCTCGAACATGGTGACCAATACCGAAGCCAACATTAGTACACGTGGTCTCACCAATGTCTTATACAACTGTAACATGGCATCCCAACTTCTATACCCATGGTTCTCCAGAGATGCTGCCTGACCCGCTGAGTTACTCCAGCACTTTTTGGACTTTTTTTGTAAACCAGCATCTGCAGTTCCCTGTGTCTCTATCCTACAGAGCATTCCCACCTCCGAATTCCTTAATTTTGGTCCAATCCACCTGGACTCGTCCCATTCTGAAGCCCTTGTCTCCATCCAGCGGACAGGGTCGATCCTCTTGCTTCAATGCAGCCCACTTCTACTGAATGTCTCTTTCTAATAACATGTCACCTCCTTGCAGTATGTTGATGGGTACAATAAACATTTTTCTTGCATGTAATTGACACTGGGCACGAGTACTTGAAAAGCAAAATTTCTTTCAGAAACATTTTATCCATTACTGAACAAAAATCAATCACGGTCAGTGAACCTTTTTTAATTGCACAGTAAACCACTGATATTAGGATGTGCGTTCAAAATATTTAATCCTAGTATACAAAATTGGGGGAGTCCAGAACCAGGGCCACAGTTTAAGAATAAGGGGTAGGCCATTTAGAACGGAGATGAGGAAAAACCTTTTTCAGTCAGAGAGTTGTAAATCTGTGGAATTCTCTGGCTCAGAAGGCAGTGGAGGCCAATTCTCTGGATGCTTTCAAGAGAGAGCTAGATAGAGTTCTTAAAGATAGCGGAGTCAGGGGGTATGGGGAGAAGGCAGGAACGGGGTGCTGATTGTGAATGATCAGCCATGATCACATTGAATGGCGGTGCTGACTCGAAGGGCTGAATGGCCTACTCCTGCACCTATTGTCTATCGTCTATAATTCACCTTTCAACCACAAATATCCCGGGCATAGATTGTCTCAGATACATGCAACAATCTTTATGTTCACATGCAGAATGGACTGCATCAAAGTCAAGGCAAAAGTAAAAGAAAGAAAAAAAGGCTTAGTGCAGCTGAAGCAGCCAGTATAGAGAGGTTGAAGAGATAAACAGATCTATTGATCTCCTGAATCAAAAGAGCAGCACTCAACTACAGCATTGCTGAGCCTCCTTGAAATAGCTAGGAGCACAGATAGACACCAAGGGAGAATCTGACATTTGAATGCAAGAGAAGATAGGATCTGCAGAGTGGGTTATGAGGTGCCAATTTAATGATGCATTCTTCTCACTCTGCATGGGTTTCACACGAAGGTCAGCATAGTACAAAGGGAAAGTTGAGAAATTCATCTTTTTTGTAATTTTAGTGAAGGGCAATCAGAATCACTGTGAGGGCCTGATATGCCTACGGAGATATTTCCACATGGAGCAAAGACTTATCTGCACAATACTTTCATTCCACATAATGTAAACGTGAAGAATCTGTAACAATGAGCCCAGTTACATAGTGCAGAGCAGCAGGATCCTCTTAAAAATCCTTCCACTGCTGTGACAGAATATTCTACTTCATAATCCAATGGCAATTTGCAGTTATGGCTGCATGCTAATCTCAGAAGTATAAAATGAAAGATTTTAGAACCTAGTGGCATTATTGCACCACCGTCAAACTACATATGTAAACAATTTATTGGCCCTCTTTTCATTAAAAATAATGCTTCAAATGTTTCATTTTATAGTTCAGGTAAATCAGTAATCCTAAAAGGATACCAAAAAAATGGCAAGCGCTAGATAACACAGTGGGCCAGTCACCATCTCTGGAGAACAAGGGGTCGGCGATGTTTGAGTGGGGACCCTTCTTCAGGCTGAAAATTGAAGGGGAGTGGGGAGAAAGCTGGAAGAGAGGTAGGGGGTGGGACAAATGCTGGCAAGTGATAGGTGGGTAGAGGTGTGGGAGGTGAGGGGGTTGATGGGTAGATGTGTGGACAAAGGCTAGAGAAGAAAAGGAGATAAAATGGTGCCGGTTGAGGAGAGGGGTAAAATGTAAATCTAGAGGGAGGGATACACGTGGAAGGGGACAGGAGGGGGAGAAAAGGGCGGGAGTGGGAGAAGTGGGTGGGACACAAGAAAGATTCTTAATAGGATGCAGACTGACAGGAGCAGCAGCTGACTAGCATCAACATCAGTGACAGTTGTTTGAAACTGATAGGAAGATATGGTATGGAAACCAGCCCTTGCTTGGCCCACCGATACCATGCCGACCATCAATAGCTCGTTCACACTAGTTCACACTAGAAACTAATCCTAGTTTCTCATCCACACCCTACACACTCGAAGCAATTTTTCAGAGGCCAATTAACCTACAAAACGCACGTCTTTGGGATGTGGGAAGAAACTGGAGCACCTGGAGGAAACCCATGCGGTCACAGGGCAAAGGTGCAAACTCCACACAGACAGCACCCGAGGGCAGGATTGAACCTGGGTCACTGGCTCTGAGAGGCAGCAGGGCTACCAGCATGGCACAGCTTGGCATCACTGTCAGGAGGCACTCTACGTGCCATATCATCAGCTAAAATTAACTCTAACAATCCTGCTATATCAGCTGGATCATTTAAATTTGATTAACTAACTAAATTTTGAATGGAATCCTGGTGGCGACAAAGAATACTCTCATGAGACGACTTGGTCACAGACATTGGTGACAAAAGAACTGATGAGCGACGAGCTTCATATTATGAATGAAAATACAAAATAACCCAAATCCCATATGGCTAATACAGGTGGATGGCAGTTTAATTGGAAAGGCCTTTATATTACGTGTAACCTGTTAGTTAACAAAGCAGCTGGGTACCTTGGTGCTATTTAAAGTAGTGAAGCCCATGAAGCATAACTTTAGTCTATCGTACATAGGAGAATTTGCCTTCAAATCAAACACATGCACCACGGCACTGAATACAATTAATTCATGTTCCACTGAAGTTGAGATTCAACTAACCTGGATTATACAATCTCGCAATCCAAATATTCTGTCAGCAGAGTGATGATTAAAAATGATTTGCAATAAGGCCGGCAATTTAGGGCGGCGCTGTGGCGCTGTGGCGCAGCGGTAGAGTTGCAGCCTTACAGCATCAGAGAACCGGGTTCAACCCTGACTACAGGTGCTGTCTGTATGGATGTTGTACGTTCTCCCCATGACCGTGTGGATTTTCTCCCAGACGGACAGGTTTGTAGGTTAATTGGCTGTGGTAAAAACTGTAAATTGTCCCCAGTGTGCAGGATAATGTTAGTGTACGGGGTGATTGCTGGTCGGCACGGACATGGGCTGAAGGACCTGTATCTCAAAAGTCTGAAGAAATAACCAAACACTAATCTTATTTACATGCTCTCTCTTCACAGTTTGAACTTTGCACAGATGGTGTAACGTTGGATAGTGTCAGAATAAATCTTTGAGAGTTAATTTGCAGATAAAACAGAACTGCACAGCCCTTTGGTCCACAATGTTTGTGCCAAACATGATGCCTAGCTGAACTGATTTCATCTGCCTCAACATGATCGCTCTATTGCCTGCACTTCCATGCGCCTATCTAAAAGCCTCTTATACACCACTATTGTATCTGCTTCCACCACCACCCTTGGCAATGCATTCGAGGTCCCCCTCATCTTCTGCTCTGTATAGAACAATTTGCCCCACACATCTTCATTAAACTTTCTCCCTCTCACCCTTTCGCTATGCCATCTAGTGTTGGACATTTCCACCTTGGGAAAGAGGTTCTGACAGTCTACCCTACCAATGTCCCTCATATTGGGACATTACAGGCAGTGGGACAGATCTTGCTGATGGGTGGCTAGAGGTTCCATGGAGAACCAGTGGCAAGATACAGGATGTGCACCATCACATTCTAGGTTTTCTGCCAGCACTCTGCAGCAAGTCTTGCTGAACGTGCAACTGACTACCAATATGTCCTTGGACTCGCCACTGAATTAGGTGACTTCCATCAGATCCTCAGCTGGGAAACAAAAGTCACTGTGGCTGGCTTCAATTTTACATCAGAGTTAGGTAACCTTTGTTGAAAACGGTAAATGAAAGCAGTTCTTCTTAAAAAAAATGTAATTTTAATCATCAAAACTGCTTCAAAAAAACTTGCAGTTAACTTTTTAAGTACATTTCTTATTCTTAATGTTTTAATATACAAATGATGTTAATTGTTTTCAAATGTTTCTAAATATATCAGCAAATTTCAGCAAATAGCTTGCAAGATGGTTTGTGGGACTTATTGGTACGTGTTTATTAGAAACAAAGAAACTTAATGTTCATGCTGCAGTTGGGTGAGTTTGAGGACAACTAGGAGATGTCACCGACTCCAGCGTGATCCAGTATAACATACTGCAATTATGAATTAATTTAAAATTGAAAGCATAAATTAATGCCTGCAGCAAATAACTGAGTAAGTGACGATAATGGAGGGTATGCACATCCAAAGATAATCACTGCAAGAAAGTGAAGTCTGGCACAAAATATTGAACCAAGGTACGGTGAGTATACTAGTTGTTTGCTTATTAAGATTACGCTGAAACATTCACACTGACAGTAAGTTCGGAAGCAACAGCGCCAAGAAAGATGCTATTCACAAAATTAAAGATACAAGGGATGTACATCCCTATCCTGCCATGAAGTAATTACAAAAACATGACAAAAGGATGATCAATAATAATTCCAGCACCAATGGGAAACCAAATGGAAAACAAATCAGGAGAGTAGGGGGGCAGGAAATGAAAGGGTTATATAGCCTTAATTATGAGCTGAAAAATCATTAAGGGTCAACAGTTCAGTCTGTTTTAATTGTCTCTGAACTATTGTTTGCAAAATGGTTTGTCTGATTCATGGCACGTGTCCATGAAGAAACGACAAATCAACCAGTTGTCACTGTTGTATGGCATTCTATTTACCATGGTAATGTCTGAGAACAGATTGCACATTTTAATGAGTGAAACAGGACTCTTTAACAACTGATCAACTATTTAGCAGTCTGAAGAAGGGTTTCGACCGGAAACTTCACCCATTCCTTCCCTCCAGAGATGCTGCCTGTCCCGCTGAGTTACTCCAGCTTTTTGTGTCTATCTTCTCTTTAACAACAACTTGGCAGAAGGTTCCATACCTTCCCATAACATACCCTTAATGTCCTCTTTGTTAAATCTGCACAACATCATAGATTAGCTGGGCACATAATCGAGGTGAAGAATGATACCACTGCAGAGCCACACTCACAGTGAGACTGATATTGAGAAATGGAGCAAAATCACATTCATGACAATCTTGCACATTGGGAACCCTCCTAGTTTGCCAACATAGCAGCCACATTTCACCGATTGACAGGAAAGAAAAAGAAAGGAAGTTGGTTCTCACCAACTAATAGGTGTAATTTATGTGTGAACAGAACATTACCTGGTAATGCTTCTCACTTGGAGGAGCCAGACCGGGAAATAGAGGCAGTCTCAATTTTGCCTGTTGACTGCAGATATCCTTGTTGCAGATTTTAAGGCTCAATTCAAGAGAGAGCTGGATAGAGCTCTTAAGGATAACGGAGTCAGGGGGTATGGGGAGAAGGCAGGAATGGGGTACTGATTGAGAATGATCAGCCATGATCACATAGAATGGCGGTACTGGCTCGAAGGGCCGAATGGCCTCCTCCTGCACCTATTGTCTATTGTCTATAATTATATTGATCAAAAGCAAGATAATCCAGCTGAGCTGCACCGCTTGTATAAGGGCCATGGCTTGCAGATGCTTTGGAAAGTCTGCTGGCATCGCTTTTCACCTTGTACTACTAGCAATGAAATACCATTTTCAACCCTTTGAGAAAGATACATAGGCTCTCTCTTTTGTTCATTGTATTTGCGAAGTAGTCGTTCCATGCAAGGCCTTAAGCACTCATACCTTTTCTGAACTTATTCATTGATGTTCATTGATCTGTACTTGAATGTTAGAAACACGCAGAAGAGTGCTAATGCACAGCAAAAATAATTTATTTTATTGCTCTTTTTCGTGATTGTACCCACACCAATATTTTTGCTGTACTGACAGTGGCCAGGAGCAATATACAGCCCATTCTCTAAGTTATTTGAAAAAATAGCTGATGCTACACTTTAGTTATTTGCCACGCTTAGAAAACAGATACTAATAAATAACAGTGAAGTCACATAGAGAGAACGATGCACCACACTAACAAGCCCGTTGGTACATTGGACCCTCATCGACCATCAATCACCCACTTAAGTATATTTTATTCTCCCCGCATTCCTACTGCTTCACTCCCCACCACCCATATCCTACCACTCGCTTGCACACACAAAGTGATTTATAGTGGTCAATTAAACTGTCGATCCACACACTTTTGGGATTTGGGATGAAACTAGAGCACCCAGAGGAAGCTCTTGTGGTTCTTGGGAGAACATACAAAGTGCACACAGATAGCAATGGAAATCAGGATTAAACCCAGTTGGCGGAGTTGTGAGATAGTTGCACAATGAACTGTGCTTCCGTGAGATATTTAATGCTAAAAATATTTCTGTATCTATACTTTAGACTTTGACTTGAGAGATACAACGTGAAAGCCGGCCCTTTTTAGCCCACCGAGACCACGCCGACCAACGACCACTCTGTACACTAGCACGATCCTAAACTCTAGAGACATTTTACAATTTAAAAAAAAGAAAGCTAATTAACCTACAAACCTGTATGTCTTTGGCGTGTGGGAGGAAACCGGAGCACCTGGAGAAACCCCAATTGGTCACAGGGAGAACATACAAACTCCGTACAGACAGCACCCATAGTCAGGATCAAACATGGTTCTCAGGTGTTGTGAGGCAGCAACTCTACCGTTGCGCCATCCCTGTGATAAGAAAATAATCTGTACGTATCAAATTCAAAAAGCTCCAGTAATGAATGCTGGAATGGAAGCTCTCACTTGTTTCACATCCTGTACAGCTGGCTACTTTGAATGAATGGAATTTGTCTCCTTCTATGACCAAGCAGGCAGGAGAAGGATTAAATAAATAGTGGACAAAGTAGCTTCCTCCTCACAACTTATCGCTCATTCTCTTTTGGTGTTACATGGCGACCCTGCAGAGAGGGAGGGAGAATGGTTAGGAAACAGGCCCTTCGGCCCAACTTGTCCGTACTGACCAAGATGTCCCATCTAAGCTAGTCTCATTTGCCCGCATCTGGACCATAGCCCTCCAAACCTTTCCTACCCATGTACCTGTACAACTATCTTTTAAATCAAATATTCCAAATTAAAATTGAGCGCAATACTTATCGCTAAGAATCTCTAAGGAACAAGCATTTCCGGAGATGTTATAATGCAATAATAGTTGGACTACCCAGTGAGATATTCCTTCATCCTGCAGATGATATTATGTTTGGATACTCAAAGGAAAAAGAAAGCAAAATAACATAATAATTGTATTTGAAGAGTGGTCCCATTCATCAATGCCAAATTGTGATGGGAGGAGATCAAAGTTTTCTGAAACCTAACACCAAATTTTTTATTGTATCAGGGGAAAGTACCAATAGTTTGACTAAAATCGGTGTTGGCAAGAATATGATGGAGGATTCGAAGTCTGACCTCCTCCTTCAGTCCGTGGAGTTCACAAATGTGGTAATGGAATAAATGATAGTTGTACGAGGGAACATAAAAATATTGAGAAGGGGAAGGAAACAAAGTGGCTTCACCGCAAGATTAACAACGGTAACAAAACACCAAGGTTGCCAATTCTAGATGGATTCATCAGCTTTCATTCAGACATTGTGCACATGGGATGAAATATTTGGGATGAAACCTTTGAAACATTTCAGTGTTAAAGGATGAAAAACACAACAGTAACACTGTTAGGTTATCAACTGAGGGCAAGCGACTAAAATCCACCCGGAGAAAGTGTGACTTCAACGAGTACGGTCTGATCAGAGGGAGTCAGCGTAGATTTGTGTCGGAGAGATCTTGTCTACCTAATCTTGTTGACATTTTTGAAAAGATCATGAGCATGGTGTATTGGGGATTGCTTTTTCCAGAAGTCATTTGATAAGGTTCCCACAGAGATTACTGGAGACAAGAGGGCAAGCAACTGGAAGTAACCTTCTGACATGAGGAAGTAATTGGTTGGTATATAGAAAAAGACTATGGATATAAGAAACAGCCTTTGACTGGCAGTTTATGGCAAGGGGTCCCTTCAGTTTCTGTGCCACAGTCTCAGCTTCTCACTATTTATATATTGATGATTTTGGTGAAGAAATAGATAAACGTATCTCCTTATCTGCATAGGTGACTTAACATCTGGAGACAGAAGGCTTGCAAGCAAGAAACTTAAACTAACAGGCACGAGGTGAAGCTATCGAAGATGGAATTCAATGTAGGGAAATGAGATCACCCTCTTTACATCAAAGGGAAAATTATTTCTCATTGAGAAACTGAAATTCATGAAACAACAAAGCCTGGGGCACGCTAACAAACTAATTAAATATGTTGACAAAAGTGCAATTCAAATAGTGAGGAATGCAAAAAACCCCCGGAAATTTTGATTATTTGTAAAAAAAAACCAGATCAGATCCCATCTGAAATATTGCATTCAATTTTAGGTCCCAAAACTTGGAGGAGAGTGGGCAAATTCATGAGAAAAGCATTAAAATATAATATATTTTAAAAAAAGTTTTGTTTCTTTTGAAATGGAAAAAGGACACCAAGTGCTGGAGTAACTCAGTGGGTCAGGCAGCATGTCAGGAGACCATGGATTGGTAACGTTTCAGGTCAGCAACCTTTCTTCAAACTGATTGTGGTGAGGGGGGGGGGGGAGAAACAGGGAGGCAGGCCAGGGCAAAGCTTACCAAGAAATGGGGAGATACAAATAATGGGTGGGATGTGGGGGGGGGGCTGATAGGCAGATGGCTGAACATAGGCGGGAGATGAAAAGAAAGAAGGCATGAGACAAAAGAATATTGAAAAGTTGTGATTTGTGGAGCTATTAGAAGGTATGAGATGGAAGGGAATGATAAGCAACTGGGAATTCATGTGAGCCTTAGCAGACCGAGTACGTGTTCAGTGAAATGGTAGCCAAGTCTACACTTGGTCTTACTGATCAATAGGAGACCACAACAGGAACACTGGGTGTAGTAGATGAGATAGAGGAGGTGCACGTGAATCTGTCTCATCTGTGAGGACTGCTGCAGTCCCTGGATGGAGGCGAGGGAGGAGGTATGGGGATAGGTGTTACATCTATGGTTGCAGGAGAAAGTACCTAGTGAGAGGGTGCTGTGAGTGGGAAGGGATGAGTAAACCAAGGACATGAAAGGAGTGATCTTTGCGGAAGATGAAAAGGGGTGGGGATGGGAAGATGTGACTGGTGGTGGGATCACATTGGAAGTGATGGAAATATCGGAGAATGATGTGTTGGATGCAGAGGCTGGTGGGGTGAATGATTAGGACAGGGGGAATTACCTGAGTCATACAGCATGAAAACACTTTGGTCCAGTTTGCTGACACCGATCAAGATACATTATCTACACTTGTCCCACCTGCCTGTGTTTGGCCAATGTTCTCTGAGCCTTTCCTATCCATGCAATAGACAATAGACAATAGACAATAGGTGCAGGAGGAGGCCATTCGGCCCTTCGAGCCAGCACCGCCAGTCAATGTGATCATGGCTGATCATTCTCAATCAGTACCCTGTTCCTGCCTTCTCCCCATACCACCTGACTCCGCTATCCTTAAGAGCTCTATCTAGCTCTCTCTTGAATGCATTCAGAGAATTGGTCTCCACTGCCTTCTGAGGCAGAGAATTCCACAGATTCACAACTCTCGGACTGAAAATGTTTTCCCTCATCTCCGTTCTAAATGGCCTACCCCTTATTCTTAAACTGTGGCCCCTGGTTCTGGACTCCCCCAACATTGGGAACATGTTTCCTGCCTCTAACGTGTCCAACCCCTTAATAATCTTATACGTTTCGATAAGATCCCGTCTCATCCTTCTAAATTCCAGTGTATACAAGCCTAGTCGCTCCAGTCTTTCAACATATGACAGTCCCGCCATTCCGGGAATTAACCTAGTAAACCTACGCTGCACGCCCTCAATAGCAAGAATATCCTTCCTCAAATTTGGAGACCAAAACGGCACACAGTACTCCAGGTGCGGTCTCACTAGGGTCCTGTACAACTGCAGAAGGACCTCTTTGCTCCTATACTCAACTCCTCTTGTTATGAAGGCTACCATTCCATTGGCTTTCTTCACTGCCTGCTGTACCTGCATGCTTCCTTTCAGTGACTGCACCTGTTCAAATGTCTTAAAAATTGTTAAAGTACCTGCCTGAACTACCTCCTCTGGCACTTTTTGAGTGTTATCTGCAAAGTTACTATGAATGTCTTCTACATTCTCATTTAAATCATTGACAAACAACAATATCTTTGTTCCATTGGGGGGAGAGGAAGCAGGAACTGCAGAATGCAGAGAAGACATGAGTGAGGGATCTATCTATGACAGCAAGGGGAAAACCGCATTTACTAAAGAAGGAGGTCCTCCCAGATGTCCTAGAATTGAAAGCCTCATCTTGCGTGTAGGTGCAGTGGAGATGGAGAACTTGAGAGGAGGGGACAACGTCTTTACAGAAGGCAGAGTGGGAGGAAGTGCAATCCAGACAACTCTGGGAGTCAATGAGTTTGTAGTAGACATCAGTCAAAGGTCTGCCCCTGTGATGGAGATAGAGAGATCAAGAAAGGAGCGAAGTTGTCGGAGATAGTCCCAGTGAATTTGAGGGTAGGGTGGAATTAGTTGTAAAGTTAATGAAATCAATGAGTTCTGCAGGAGGCAATGCCGATACAGTAGTCGAGGTAGTGGAGAAGGAGTTAGGGTTTGGCACCAGAGTATGTTTGGAATGAGGACTGTTTGACATAACGGACAAAAAGGCAGGCAGAGCTGGGGCCATGTGAGTGCCCATGGCTCCACCTTTCACGAAGAAAGTGAGGGGAATCAAAAGAGAAGACAAACACTAAAAGCTGGTGTGAGCTATAGGGAGAGGTTGAGTAGGCTGGGACCCTATTCCATGGAGCGCAGGATGATGAGGGGTGATCTTATAGAGGTGTATAAAATCATGAGAGGAATAGATCGGGTAGATGCAGAGTCGCTTGCCCAGAGAAGGGGAATTGACCAGAGGACATAGGTTCAAGGTGAAGGGGAAAAGATTTAATAAGAATCTGAGGGGTAACTTGTTCACACAAAGGGTGGTGGGTGCATGGAACAAGCTGCCAGCGGAGGTAGTTGAGGCTGGGAACTTCCTAATCCCATCGTTTAGGAAACAGTTAGACAGGTACATGGATAGGACAGATTTGGATGGATATGGACCAAGCACAGGCAAGTGGGACTAGTGTAGCTGGGACATTGTTGGCCGGTGTGGGCTGAAGGGCCTGTTTCCACACTGTATCACTCTATGACTCTATAACACAGCGGGTCAGAGAGCATCTCTGGAGAAAAGGAATTGGTGACGTTTCGGGTCGAGACCCTTCTTCAGAAGAGAAGTTGTTGACGGTGAGAACAAGTTCCACTAGGGGGAGGAGTGTGTTAATAAGAGGATTTGTTTTACCATGGAAACGATGTTTGGAAGAAAATCACAAGTTGATTAATAATTTTAAAATTAGAACTAGGTCATTAAATCGGAACCATACTTCAACAGAAAGTAGTGGAAATTTACAAAGTGGCAATGCACTCTTCCCAAAGACCACAGATGCTAATTCAATTGACATTTTGAAGGCTGAGGTGGGTAGTTTCATTGGGTCAGAGTATCACGGAATATGAAATAAAGACAATTAAATTGAAATGACGTAATGACAAACCACAACTTGACCAAATACAAGTCAGGTTCAATGAGTTTGTAAATGAGTTTGTGCAACGCAATATTTCATAACAATGATAAGCTGGAAATGTTGCCCATAATGATGGCAAAACTGACGGTGTTCCTCTTTTTTTGGGCCATGGCAAGAACTTAGAGCATCTGCACTTGTGCAGCAAAGGCTGATCCAGAATTTACCGTCAGCTGCACTCTGCTCCTCCAGAGAGCTATGCAACCTAGATGGAGTCTTTGTCAAAGTAGTTTAGTTTAGTTGAGAGATGCAGCATAGAATCAGGGCCCTCGGTCTGCCGAGTGCACGATGACCACTGATTAACCGTTTCCAATAGTTTACTTGATCCCACTTTCTCATACGCTCCTACTCTCCTTGTACATCGCAAAAAGCCAATTAACCTGCAAGCCCGCACGTCTATGAAATGTGTGAGGAAACCAGAGCACCCTGAGGAAGCCCAAACGGACACAGGGAGAACATGAAAACTCTGCTAAGGCAGCACCCCAGGACAAGATCAAACCCAGGTCTCTGGTGCTGTGAGGCTGCAGCTCTGCTAGCTGTGCCAGTGTGCTGCCCATCATGCAGAATCGATTCAATTACACAGATTTAACCCATTACCCTGGCCCCAATGCAGAAGCGTCCACATCGCGGGGCTGGAAACTGGAAGTGTCCTGAGCTAATTCTGCTACCACCATCATCTATTGCAACAAGTGATGGCTCCCACTGATTGTTGCCGGAAGCTTGCGTCCTTTTCGGGACAGACGATGACAGCGATGTCAACATTTGAAACATGGATGATGGACGCGAAAGAAGAAGACCCATTACCCTCAATTCTAAATATCTCAATTATACATTATATTATGCCACATTTACTTAGATCTATTTACCAATAGTTTCTGATTGAAGGAGTAAAGAAGATCCTTCACCCCAAAAACAAACCATTTATACTACTCCAATTTATTCAGAATAATTTTCAAAATTTCATAGATTTATAAATAAAAAAGCAAATTATGAAAGCATTTGATAATAGTTCATCTTTTAATATAATCTATATTGGTGCCCCACCTTGCCTTGAAACTTTGTTTGAAAGGTTCTATGACCATGAGAGCATTTAACAACTTGGTATGCTTGCTCTCAAAATTATTTAATATTATCAGCTGCTTAGGCAATTTCATGATATCACTGGTTGTGGGTGAAATTTTGCCACTAACAACATTTTGGGTCACTCATGAGTAACATAATCTGAATAAAGAGTTGTTACCATTGGCAAAGTCATGGAGACCAAAATCTCTTTTTGAGATCTCGTCTGAAACGAACTGTTTTCAGAGTTTTTGGGGGGACGTGCAAATCCCTCATGCTGGACGATGCTTTGATTTCCTTATTCCCCACCAATATATCTCCCCAAATACAGTTTTGTATGCTCTGCATGTACCAGAAGAAAGAAAATGAGTCTTGCATCTTCTCATTGTCCCTGAAGATCACAATCTCACATTGTGCAACAAAGGCAAACATTTTCAAGTTCATCACCTTCAATGCTGATATGAAAAGCTTGACAACCTTTTATACCTTATCATCTCTTGAATTTTAATACGATTAAATAACACATTGATGAGTTTTAAATGTGACAGTAAAAGTTCTGAAAAATACAGGCATCCGAATCCAAAGTAGTAATCAATGTTAACTCTCCATTTCTGTTCGAATTAACATCTGGGAACTTTCCAATCTGCTTTTATAAGTGATTGCTGCCAAATTAATTCAAACATAAAAATAAGCCAATGACAAATCTGATAGCCGACACAAAACAAATCCCATATGAATTGGCTTGCAACACAAAGATATGAGATTTATATTTCTTACCTCGACAGCATTAAGAATCTCACTGTAATGCTACTTAATTTAATTAATGGGCCTTCTACAAACCCTTCCTTTGACTTTTCCAATCATTTGTAAAAAGATTAATACTTTGTCAGTCATTGAAAATTAATAAAAGAAAGCAGCCTGAATGCAATATGCATGAAATAATGGAATGATGTGATCAACATATTAAAATGTTACTGGGAAGATGATAAGGGTCCAGTTTCTTTATATCAAATCACATTAGTTGGGTTTGGTGATTCATCATCTGAACTCAAAATGTAAACTTTCCATTTATGTACTAATAGTGAATATTTCCAAGAGAACATCAAATAAATGAACTCTGAAATTTCAGGACATAAAAATGAAAATGCAATTCCAGCATGTATTTCATGGGTAGTGTTTTGCATTCTAATCTACAGAACACTACTCAATAGTGCTATCCACTAAAGGGCCTGTTCCACTTTAGGCGATTTTAAGGCGACTGCCGGCGACTGTCAAAGTCGTAGCAGATCGCCGAACTTTTCTTTTACCCGACGACAACGACCACGACAATGTCGAGTCAGGTCGAGATTACAGCGTCTTCGGAAACATCGCAAAATTCCCACGCTGTCAATGTTTCTCCAGCGTCCTGATTTTCGCTGAAATCACTGACAAGTCGGTAAGTACTTGAGAGTTTTGAACTATAACATCTTGTATGGGTTACTTAAAAACCAAGCATCACTGTCACAAGGCATAAACTGGATTTACTTCCAGTTTACTAATAGCAGTATTAAAAAAATTTTTTTTTTAAGTGGTTAAGTGGATTTTTGTGAAAAGTGTGTGGGCATTCTTTGAAAATGTACGGGAGATGCATATTTGGTTTCTGGGTTGCATACCTGGGTTGGGAGCCCACTTTAAATGTAATGACTGATGGCCATAAACATCGCGAAATTCCCACGCTTACCTGACTGTCAAACTGTCGCCTCCAATCTACCTGTCAAATGTCCTGACGGTAAATAAATTGGTTAAACACACGCATTTTATGGTATTTTGAAATGACTTTACTTATTTTAATATAAAGTGCTTCTAAATGCACCTAAGAGAACCTAGCAAACCTGGGGACAGCAGGCGACAGCGCCCGCAATAAGCAACGATACCTGGCGACAAGCCAGCTGTCGCCGAGAAATTTCACTCCGGATGATTTCTCAGCGACGCTACGATTCTTGGAAGACTCCTCACGATCATACACGCGACACCCGGTGAATTGTCGGTGACAGCCTAGTCGCCAGCAGTCGCCTTAAAATCGCCTAAAGTGGGACAGGCACTTTAGTGTACCCTCATTACTTTGTTTTAAGTTGGACTCTGAGATGCACCAGACATTATAAAAAGATTAATATGTTTGTTGACTGATGGCACATAGATAACAGCAATATCTTCCGTTATGATGAGATCCTTGCTCCTTGGACTCTTAAAATATTCATTGTCTGACACACAAAATATGCTCGATCAATACAAACCATCAAATAATAAATATAACTGCTGACACAAAAATAAGGATCCATCAACATAATGGTCTTAAAGATTTGTTTATCTTTATGTGGACACAACGTCAGAATATTGATGTCAGCTGAGTTAGACTTGGTTGGAGAACACCATTCTGTTCAAGCTTTAAAGAGTTTATTTTCATGTGTTAAGTACTTATGCGTGCATCTATATACTAAAACTCTCGTTTGTTATCTTGTTTGTGACTGAACTTCAGCCAAAACGGTACACGATAGCACGACAATATTAGGCCCACCTTACTCACCATTGTCACTTTAGTGATAATGCAAGTAGTTTTATTGAAATCGGTCTTATATTTTTTAAGTTATTCACATTTTAAAGTTTAAAAGGAGGGGAGGGGAGGGGAGGAGGGAGGGAGGGGGAAGGGGGGAGTGGGGGAGAAGGGAGAGGGGAGGGGGGGTTGAGGAGAGAGGGAAGTGGGGGAGGACAGGGTGCTGCACCAATGCAGGAGAGATTTGGGCCCAACGGGTCCACTTGGGTCTAGTTTCACTTAAATGTCACTATAGCTATCCCTGGTCATGAGTGTCACTTGCCAAGTGGGGAGTGATTTTAGCTGCGTATCACTCAAACTTCTTTACAAAGACAGGTAATCTCACCTAGTACCCATTTATCACGTACCTGCACGAATGATTGCTTCTCGTGTTGTACAAGTGGCCAACAAACATATTTAAAAATCACTTTCCCAGATATGTAAAACATGAAATCTGGCAATCTTTTGTGCAAAAAAAAACATTGATTGTGACCTACCTCAGCAGTCGCTTTAACAAAAGTACGCCTTTGGTATTTTTGTGTTTTAGATTTTTTAATTCCGAGATACAGCATGGAAACAGGCCCTTTAGACCACAACGACTAGCACACTAGTACTATCCTAAACACAAAGGACGATTTACAATTTTTACCTAAGCTATTTTACCCTACAAACCTATACTTTTTGGAGTGTGGGAGGAAACCAGACCTCCCGGAGAAAACCCACGTGGTCAAGGGGAGAGCATATGAACTCTGTATTGACAGCACCCATAGTCAGAATCAAACCCAGGCCTCTGGTGCTGTTAGGCAGCAACTCCACTGCTGCACCACTGTACCACCCTAGATGGCTGACCAGCATCAAGTTCGGTGTCAAATGGCTTGTATGTGATCACCAATTAGTTAAAGCTGGGTCAATTCCATGAGGCAGTAACAATTAAAAAGCAGACGACTAGTATAGACTATAAATGTGTGTTTTAACCAGCTGGCTAAAGAAAATTTGGTTCTGTTGTCAACACATTTGAGAATGCACAGGATGGCGATGAATTTCTTTGGGCAGGCAAATTTCAATGAGTTTCTATGGGTAGGTCAAACCCATACCACAGCCATCCTCCCTCACCATCATTTTGAGACCATTGTGTTCATGCATCCTCATGTTTGTGTCAACAGTTATAGAGTTCTATTTATTAATTATGTGGAAAAGATCCGCAGATGCTGGTTTACACCGAAGATAGACACAAAATGCTGGAGTAACTCAACGGGTCAGTCAGCATCTCTGGGGGGAAGGAATGGGTGACATTTCGTGTCTGAAGAAGGGTCACAACCCAAATCATCACCTATTCTTTTCTCTCGAGATGCTGCTTGACCCGCTGAGTTTCTCCGGCATTTTGTGTTTATATTTATTATTTGATGGTTGTATTGATGAAATCAAAAAGCTTGAGCGAGGTCAAAAAATGACCAGGAAGTAACCATTGTTGGTCCTGCTCCCTGCATTTTTCTCAGAGCTTTCAAGTGGCAAAGATCATGTTCACTGTGGTTCAGTATTGATGGAATCTACATTGATCCAGAGAGCAGATTTGCAGACTCCAAGCGGAAGTAGTTGAAAACTACCTGTACTGACATTTCATGTGGCAGGAAGCAACGAGTCTATTCCATAGCCACCACAGTTCAGTTGGGTACTATCTTAGAATCAGTCTTACAGCTTGTAAACATGCTTTTTGGCCCAACTAGCTCACATCAACCAACATGCCCCATCTACACGAGTCCCACTTGCCTGCTTCTGGTCCACATCTCTCCAAACCTGTCCGATCCATGTACCAGTCCAAATGATTATTAAATGGTGTGATAGTACCTGCCTCAACTACCTCCTTTGGTAATTACCTACCACCCTTGTGTAAAACAGTTGCCCCTCGGGTTGCTATTAAATCATTTCCCCCTCACCATGGTCAATAATACAATGTCTCTGAGATTGCCCGAACTATCTTCCTTTTGTCAAATATGAATAAAACATAGAAACAAAGAAACATAGAAATTCAGTGATGGGGTAGGTCATTCGGCCCTTCGAGCCAGCACCGCTACTCAATATGATCATGGCTGATCATCCAGAATCAGTACCCTGTTCCTGCTTGTTCCCCTATCCCTTGATTCTGTTAGCCCAAAGAGCTATATCTAACTCTCTTGAATACATCCAGTGAATTGACCTCCACTGCCTTCTGAGGCAGATAATGGTTGGATACTTTCACCATACTACTAAATGTATATATTTAAAAACATACAAATTAATTGGCCAGAAGGCAGGGTGGGTTGAGACCAGGTCCTGCTGCTCCAACTATCCATAGAAATTTATTTAGAAACCATACTTGACATTGGCTTAATAATAGGGGATCCACTACTCTCTAATTATGGAGAAACAAACCAGGTCCGGTAAGTAAAAGCTGAACCGCCTCCAGGTAAGTAATCATAATGCAAAATGCTTCATAATGATAATTGTGAAAGAAGTAAGCTTATAGACGAGAGGGGAAATAGACTGGAGAAAAGTTGATTTAGCGAAACTGGAGAAAACAAATAGAAAATATAGATTTAGAAATCTATCTATCTATCTATCTATCTATATATCTATATATCTATATATCTATATATCTATATCTATATCTATCTTCTATCTATATCTATCTTCTATCTATCTATCTATCTATCTATCTATCTATATAATACTAAAACTCTGCGGTCCAACATTCCGTATGTATGTATGTATATGTGTATGTACGGAAGATTACTTACAAACCCTACTCCTCCTAGACGGTACACCAAAGCGCTACGATTTTTGTACCGCCGTATTCACCATTAACCTGGGCAACTATTGTAAGTACTTTCGTTCAAATTGAAGCTACCTTTTTAAAGCTAGAGAGATATTAAAGTTTAAATTTTTCATTTCTAACCCTTTTCTTCAAGGGGCTACATTTGTTTCCAAAAGTTTCCAGAAAAGGATTTAGTTTTCAGCAAGGATTTAGTTTTCAGCTTGTGACGGCTACATTGTTTCGAAAAGCTTCCAAGAAGTCTTTTTTGTTATTGCAAGTCAAGTCAAGTCAAGTCAAGTCACTTTTATTTGTATAGCACATTTAAAAACAACCCACGTTGACCAAAGTACTGCACATCTGATTAGGAAAAAAAACAAAAACATCTGATTAGGGAAAAAAAAAAAAAAAGAAGGCTATAGTGGTCACTTGACATACACAGATCAGGAGGACGGGCCCAACGGGCACACTTGGAGAGTAAGAGTGGGGCTGGGGGAGGAGAGAATGGGGGGTGTGGGGACGGGCCCAACGGGCCCTCTTTTCCGGGCCCAACGGGCACACTTGGAGAGTAAGAGTGGGGCTGGGGGAGTGAGAATGGGGGGTGTGGGGACGGGCCCAACGGGCCCTCTTTTCTAGTATAATACTAAAACTCTGCGTTCGTATGTAGGGATGTATGTGTGTATGTACGGAAGTTTAACTTACAAACCCTACTCCTCCAAGACGGTACACCAAAGCGCTACGATTTTACTAAAACTCTGCGTTCGTATGTAGGGATGTATGTGTGTATGTACGGAAGTTTAACTTACAAACCCTACTCCTCCAAGACGGTACACCAAAGCGCTACGATTTTTGTACCGCCGTATTCACAATTAACCTGGGCAACTATTGTAAGTACTTTCGTTCAAATTGAAGCTACCTTTTTAAAGCTAGAGAGATATTAAAGTTTAAATTTTCATTTCTAACCCTTTTCTTCAAGGGGCTACATTTGTTTCAAAAAGTTTCCAGAAAAGGATTTAGTTTTCAGCAAGGATTTAGTTTTCAGCTTGTGACGGCTACATTGTTTCGAAAAGCTTCCAAGAAGTCTTTTTTGTTATTGCAAGTCAAGTCAAGTCAAGTCAAGTCACTTTTATTTGTATAGCACATTTAAAAACAACCCACGTTGACCAAAGTACTGCACATCTGATTAGGAAAAAAAAAAAAAACATCTGATTAGGAAAAAAAAAAAAACGGGCACACTTGGAGAGTAAGAGTGGGGCTGGGGAAGGAGAGAATGGGGGGTGTGGGGACGGGCCCAACGGGCCCTCCCCAACGGGCACACTTGGAGAGTAAGAGTGGGGCTGGGGGAGGAGAGAATGGGGGGTGTGGGGACGGGCCCAACGGGCCCTCTTTTCTAGTACAAGGATAAAATTAAGCTGTAGACATGTGGCTTGCACTAAGTGACGAACAGCAGAGGAGTTCATGCCAAGAGAATGCAGAGACTAAATTATCAAGGAACATAAAGCATATAACACTGTGGAGCATACTGTTGTAACATAAATAATCAGGAAAATTAGAGGCACAAGAGGCTGCCGATGCTGGAATCTTGGGCACGTATCTTGCACTCAATGTTGTGCCCTTTATCTGTGCACTGTAGATAGACGTAAAATTTTGCAGTAACTCAGCAGGTCAGGCAGCATCTCTGGAGAAAAGGAATAGATGATGTTTCAGGTCAAAACCCTGCTTCATCCGAGACTCAGGGGGGAGGGAAACTAGAAGTATGAAAAGGAGCAGTGAGAGAGGGTGCTGCAGAACTCCTGTCAGAGATGAGGAGAGCTCCTTCAAAGTAGGCATACCCCAAGGAGATTTTGCAGTGGAGCAAACAAAATGTGGAGGAAGTAATTGCAGATGTTGGTTTACACTGAAGATAGGCACAAATGTTTGAGGAACTCATCGGGTCAGGAAGAATCTCTAGAGAAAAGGAATAGGTGACATTTTGTGTCGAAACCCTTCTTCAGACCCACTGTGGCTGGCTTGATTGTAATCATGTATAGATTTTTCTCTGACTGGATAGCAGGCAAATAAAGGTATTTTATTAAACCGAGGTACACATGACAAAAATAAATTATATTACAAAACAAAGTGCTGGAAGAATTCAATGGGTCAGGCACCATCTGTGGAGGACAGATGATATTTTAGGTCGGGACCCTTCTACAGACTAATGAACTGGTTGGTCACCATTTCAACTCTTGCCTTTGTTGCTATCACCACTCATCTGCCAATCACCGCTGCTCACGTGTATCCAGCTATCACTTGTCAGATATTTTCCCACACCCTTTCCCCTCACCTCTCTTTACCAGCTTTCTGCTCTCTACTCCATTCATCTGAAGCAGGGCTCCAATCCAAAAGGTCATCTGTCCATTTCCCTCCACATATGTTGCCTGACCTTCTGAGTTCCGTCAGCATTTTGTATTTTGCTCAAGAGGATAATTAGCATGGAAATAGAACATTAAGCAACAGTCAAGGGAAACAAAATCACAGCCATTTGTAATCTGCAGAGTAAAAATCGCAACTGTATAGTGCCTTTTACATCCTTATTTTGTACCAAAGCACTTCAGTTTTTGGATTAGTTTGAAATCATTGCTGTTTTCAAGGATGGGCACACAACATAGACAGCCATTTAATTATTGATTCTTGTGACAACCAGTATCCAATGGGCCAATCCATTTATGGATTGTGTTACATTATGCAAAAATATAGACAGAATGCATAATAATATTTTTTTTTGCTGACACTCAGCAAAAGACACTCTGATTCTAATCCCTCTGCATTCGCATGGCCAAAGGCTTTATTCCCTGCAACCAAAAGGACATCAAGAAGGTGGTGACCTGCCTTGTAGAAAGGAGTTATCAGGATGATTGCAATAATGCAAAGATACCCATTTACCAATGTACATCACAGTCAATAAACTTGTTTGCATAAAATGTTTTACAAACAGCAAAACTAATTAAAATAGGCAATTCACTTCATTTGTTGCAGGAAAAGGTGATCATTAATGTTACTATTAAAAAGAGAAACATTGAATAATGCAGGTAAGGAATACTTGAGCTGAAATGTTTTATGGACATAAGTAGAAATTCTCAATATACTTTAAGTATACAAAATGCATCGAGGCTACTTAAATATTAATTAAATACAGCTCTAGATTGAGATGTGGTCTTGTGATAGAACTGCTATCTTACAGCTCCAGAGACCCAGGTTTGATCTCAACCTCGGTTGCTGTGTGTGGAGTTTGCACGTTCTCCCCATGACCACGTGGGCTTCCTCTGGGTACTCCGATTTCCTCCCTCATTGAAGGTTAATTGGCCTCTGTAAATTGTCTCCGGTGTGTAGGCAGTGGATGCAGATGTAGGATAATGTAGAACTAGTGTGAACTGTGAGTGATGGTCAGTGAGGACGGTGGGCTGAAGACCTTGTTTGGATGCTGTATCTCGGAAAAAAAAACTAAAATCTCTGACGCTTTATCCTCAATCTATGACCTGTATTTTTATTTGCTTCTGGTGAGGGGGGAAAATTCTGGCAGTATATCCTAACGATACCCTTCATAATTCAATACACCTCAATCTTGTCTCTTCTGAACCTTCTCTGCTACAAGAAAAGCAGACACTGGAGTAGAATTAAGCCATTCAGCCCATCGAGTCTGCTCCACCATTCGACGATCATCAGCTGAGCCACTGTGTTTAGTTTAGTTTAGTTTAGAGATACAGCATGGAAACAGGCCCTTCGGCCCACCGAGTCTACACTGACCAGCGATCAGCCATACACTAGTTGTATCCTACACATAGAAGCCAATCAACTTACAAATAAACCTGTACATCTTTGGAATGTGGGAGAAAAATGCAGCACCCAGAGAAAACCCACGTACTGTAGTTAGAAAGTTCAAACTCTGTACAGACAGCACTCGTAGTCAGGATCAAACCCGGGCCTCTGGCGCTGTGAGGTAGCAACTCAACCACTGCATCACTGCCACTCGAATATTATTGAATATATTATAACATTATTATAATATAATAATATTGGAGGCATTTCAATAGGATCTATTTCATGCAGAAAGTAGTGAATACCTGGAATGCATTGCCTGATAGAGTGATAGAAGCAAAGTCATTAACAGCACTTAGGAGGTGTCCAGACAAGCCACTAAATTGCCACTAGGCATTGATCAAGCACTGGGAAATGGATACAGTGGTTGGTGGAAATCTGGTGGGCAGAAAGACCTGTTTCACAAGAAACTGCGAGGGAGTATTAATACCCTCTCAGTCCAGTGTTGTTCCTTCACCACTGACAACTCAACCCAGCTATGTGGTGTTCAGGGTGGAAATGTCAAAGATTAATGAGCATAGTTTTAAGTTCAGAGGGAGAAGGTTTAAAGGAGATGTGCGGGACAATTTTTTTTTAAACACAGAGAGTGGTGGGTGCCTGGAATGTACTGCTAGAGCTGGTGGCGGAGGCAGATTACGATTGAGGTAAAGTTTTACGTTTTAGATAGGCACACGGATATGCAGAGAATGGAGAGATATGGATCACATGCAGACAACGGAGAACTGAGGTGACCAAGGTTACCCAAGTTCAACTAGGCATGATGTTCAGCACCGACAGTGTGGTCTGAAGGCCCTGTTCCTGCGCTGTACTGTTCCATGTTCAATGCTGCAATTGAACGGATAAAATCATTGGCCCTGCTGAATAATGCACCAGTTACATCTTTGATACATCAGCATATGGGAAAGTGCTTCAAGTGGTAGACATTAACCATAACACAATGCACAGACGAGACTGACATGACTACTCACTGGGATTCTGGTATTGATAGCATAGGTTGTGTGCAAATCATTCTAAAGCAGACGATATTGTCATTTCTGTCATCTTTGATGAACATCAGTCTAGGAATTAATTGCATTGTATTTTAAGAAGTCAGCAAACATTATTAGGCTGGTTGGCTGTCAATTTCCTTCGGCATTTTTGGAATTAGGCTTGCTCTGGGTCTTTCCCCTCTGCACAGGATGGAATTGACAAGTGAAAGATCACCCATCGCATAAGGCCTCCGCTCTAAGTAGAATCAGGACTTCTCAGTAAGATGGTCTTAGTTCTAAGGAACATGCAGTGCGATTTCTTAGGTCAGCACTGAACCCGATGCTAAAATGAAATGCTGGCCCATCATACCTATCAATATGATTGCAGGACAAGTTAAATACAAGTGTAAATTGCAGAATTTGATTCCTTACACACAAGATCAAACTCAATGATCAAGATACTGCAGACAATATCTGATCACTTCTAGTAAAATGGATGCAATGTCATTGAATTAAAAAAAAATTATGATGACCTATATCTCTCCACTACCTTCTTAAAATGCAAATAGGAAAGGGCAAGTAAAAATGTCACTGATTTGTTTTGGCACAGATGACAACAAAACATTCTTGATTCAATAAGATCTGGTTCTGTCAGGATGAATCACATCCCACAAATTGTTTAAAAAAATAACATTTTGTTTGTGGAATAAAACCTCAAAACCACTCACTGAAATTCAATGAAAATTGTCTTGTGAATGAAGTCAACAGGGTTTAGGCTCCGGCCTGCGCACACATGAAAATAGGTGGTTTCCTCCCACATCACAAAGACATGTGGTTAGTAGGGTAATTGACCTCTGTACAAAAAATGCCCCGAATGCATAGGGAGTGGATGAGAAAGTGGGATTACATAGAACTAATTTGAGCAGGTGATCGATGGTCGACGTGAACTCGGTGGGCCACAGTACTTATAAGAAAATAACTGCAGATGCTGGTACAAATCGAAGGTATTTATTCACAAAATGCTGGAGTAACTCAGCAGGTCAGGCAGCATCTCGGAAGAGAAGGAATGGGTGACGTTTCGGGTCGAGACCCTTCTTCAGACTGATGTCAGGGGGGCGGGGATGTCAGCCCGCCCCCCTGACATCAGTCTGAAGAAGGGTCTCGACCCGAAACGCCACCCATTCCTTCTCTCCCGAGATGCTGCCTGACCTGCTGAGTTACTCCAGCATTTTGTGAATAAGGGCCACAGTATTTGTTTTCATACTGTATTGCTAAACTTAACTCTTATGTTATTGGCTGCTGCAGCTTTCACATACCTCAAGGCAAACGCCTGGTCATGTAAGACTGAGGAAGGTCATAGATTGGACCTTAAGAATTTCTGAATAAACCTATCAAGATCCTCCCTCATACTGTTGCCACTTTCCAACAAAGTGTCATCGAATGTTGGGAATATTCACCCAGATTTTGTAAGGTTTTCATGCCAGTTTTGCAAGACAGCACCACATTTACAAACAGAGTTCTCCCAGCAGGTTCCTGCCAGAGCCCAACAATGGAGCAGCAGGAACCTGTTGAGATTCCCCACCATTTAATGTCATGCTGTGCTATTTCAATTCAGTCATTTTCACTTTGGGTCAAGTTTCATTTTAATAGAGAAATATTGTGAGTTTGAAGCTTTAAAATTTATTCTTAGAAGAGTGGGGAAATCTGCTCTCACACCATTTGTGGTATTTGCTGACACAAGATCACCAAGCCCAGTTATTTAGGTTTGGGCTTATTATTGTCATGTGTAACAAGGTACAGACCAAGCAGATCAAATAATACTGTAGATAAATACAATCGTCAAACTCAAGTACAATAGATACAGTGTAGACTATAGTTCTCAGCATTGCAGCCCATCAGTTCCAAAGTTAAAGTCCAATATCCACAAAGGGGAAAAAAGGGTGAATTGGACAGTACCCTAGCTCATGGAATGTCTGTTCTTTTTAAGATGTATATTTTATAATTTTTTTAATTTTTTTTAATTGAAATCATCCAAAAATACTGAAGCATAAATAAAGCATTTAAAATATACATCTTTGAAAAGAACGGTCCTTCCAATTCATCTCTTCCCCATTGTGGGCATTCATTGGATCCTGTCCATGGGATCAATGCGCTGCAATGCTGAGAACTATATTCTGAGTTCTGTATCTTCCCCTTTGCTTTATCCAGAAATAACTTTTTTTTAAATATTCCTAATGGAGAGACACAGATAAATCTTGGCCACTTTGACAGATGGGAAGGCTGGAGGTATGCCTCAGTCAAGCCAAGATTCCGCCAGGGTTATTTGAGGTAGGGGGCTTTTTCTAACCAACCCTGTTTCACCAGAAGTCATTAAAGGACCGCCACTGTCCAGAGGCTTGTAGTGCAAATCTGCAACCACCCGAACATCAAGATTGTCTTTCAGAGAAGGTTGCTTTAGAAGATTAGGAAGTCTGGGCAATGAGCCAGACAATCAAAGTCACAGAGGCACATGTGTGCACATACCACTGTGTCCTTAATGAGTTAATACACGTGACAATATTTAAAAACTAACTCATGGCCATTACCTTGAGAATGTATTTGTCCAAAATAATAGCAACGAGAAATGTTTAAACCAAATGGTCTGAAATATTAGGATTCTCAGAAATAATCACTGTCCAGGCTTCAAGTGGTGGCAATGAACTTTGTTCTAGCTGTTCAGCCTGCTGGTTTTCACTATGTTCAGCTCACTGCTGCCATTTCCTCTCTTCCATTCATGGCACTTTATTTACAGTTCCTCATCAAGATTTGGGGTAATGGATTTCTTTGACTGCATTGTCTATCATGGTGCTCAGCAATCATGTAGCCAAGTCTCGGGGGATATCAGATAGCCCCTCATTCAGCATTTCCACATAATAAATTTCTGATAGCTAATCCATTTCTGATTAATAATATCACATGGTTGAGGAACAGATCCAAGTGATTTACAAGCACTGTGCATGTATGCAGGTATTTTATTTTAAACACTATCAATTCATATGTTCCAGATTGGTTTGATATCTGTTTGGCTGCTTTGAACGTTTTCTCCACTGCAGACAACATCTTTGTGCATCAGGTGACTTCTCAGGTATTTCCATGGGATCATTGGAAAAAGGACTCGACCCAAAACATCGTCTGTCCATTCCCCTCCACAGATGCTGCCTGACCCGCCAAGTTCTTCCAGCACTGCCTGTCGCTCTGCCTGATCTCACCCTTCCCCATTGTCTCAGAGCCAGGCTCAACACCATACACCTGACTGCTGCTCTCAACTGACTGGTCATCTACCCCCACAGCCCCACCCCCAACAGTATCCAAAATGGACGCCTGTTGTGTAGGAAGGAACTACAGATGCTGGTTTTTACCAAAGATAGAAGCAAAATGCTGGAGTAACTCAGCTGGTCAGGCAGCATGTCTGAAGGAAAAGAATGGATGATGTTTCACATTGGACTGAGGAAGGTTCCAATCTAAAACCTCACCTATTCTCCTTCTCCAGAGGTGCTGCCTGACCTGCTGTGTCTACCCAGGGCATTCCTGTGGTCAAGGGGAATGGTGCCATGGGATTTCCAACCTCTCTGTCTATTCCCCTTCCTGGTGGTCACCCATTCACTTTCTGCCCACACCCTTGGTGTGGTTACTCCTATCTACAATACCTCCCATCTCTGACAACCTCAGTCTCCCAGGTGATCTGAAGGCCATCCAGATGCTGCTCCAGTTCCCTGTGAGGAGATGCAGATGGACACACCTCCCATAGGTTTCGTTTAGTTTAGAGATACAGCACAGATAGAGGCCCTTTGGCCCACTATGTCCATACCAAGCAGCAATCCCCACACATTAACACAAGCCTACACACTCCAAGCACAATTTACACGTACCAAGTATACAAACCCAAGCCAATTAACCTACAAACCCATACATCTTTGGAGTGTGGGAGGAAACTGAAGATATCAGAGAAAACCAACATGGTCACAGGGAGAACATACAAACTTTGTACAGACAGCATCAATAGTCAGGATCAATCCCAGGTCTCGAGCGCTGCAAGCACTGTAAGGCAGCAACTCTACCGCTGCACCACCATGCCACCCCAACTGACGTGCAGTGCACAGGGACACTGGAAGTATCCCTGACTTCCCACATCCTGTGGGAAGAGTATACCTCTGCCTCAGCTGTCATCTCTACTGTTCTCGACAACGAAACATTTTCAATAGAAAGAAAAACACAGACTGTGCCGTATTCCCCAACACCTCATGAGCCAATGCCTCAGCACCTACCCTCCACAAAGATGTTCAGCTCAACAGGGTTGCGTTTCCCTTCCTTCTTATACAGCCAGCAGGAGCAGTTACTCCAGGATGCTAACTGCTTTCAGCTGCTCCAACTGAAACCAGCCTTGTTAACTGGTTCTCTATCACATGTTCATTGACTTTGCAAAACTGCATTGAAAATCTTGAGGTGCAAAAACAAACCAAGTAACTTTTCAGAAGTACTCAAGCTTAAGAAAGGTCCAGACGCAAAATGTCACCTCTATCCATGTTCTCCAAGGATGCTGCCTGACCTGCCGAGTTACTCCGGCACTTTGTGTCTTCTTTTGCAAACCATTATCTGCAGTTCCTTGTTTCTACAAAATCTTATAATCCTTCATAAACAATCTACAATCTGATATTGTCCAGAGTATTTATCTTTTGGTTTATTGACAAGATGCCAGGATGAATTAGCTTTCACTTTCAATGTGATTGTGAAAAGGAATTTATTATGTTAATCACAGTCAAGTAGAACTGTGGCACGGCCTTGTGTAACAGAAAACCACTGTCCAACTCTGTATTTCTTTGCTGCACAGCGATCATAAATCAAGGCAAAGCAAAAATCAATGGAAACAAACCATATATCATTCAGTATTATTTCAGTTAACTCAATTTTAATTTGGGTTGGACTTTACTTTTAAAACCAAATTGAAAGGCCAGCCTTAAAATCTATTATAGGATTAACACTCAAGGATAAGAAGTTGATGGATTTCATTTTATAAGTATTGAAACTGAATGCCCAATGAAAACAACCCCCGACAGACCCGAATGCCACCAGTCTGATGCTGCATTTATTTTATGCCAATTAAAGGGCAAGTAGAGGTCCATCGTGCTAGATCACCAGTGCATTCCATTCCGGGGGAAGGATGTTCAGCTTCTTAGCGCTGTCTCTTTCTCGAGGTTAACCTGTCTTCCAGTCCATGACAATCCATCGTCATTGAAAGCGTGCCGCTATTATAGTTTAATTTATTTCTGAACTGAATTTGAGAAAGGGCTTGCAAAGTACTTGACAACTAATTAAGTATTCCAACAAGGCATTTACCATTCTACTTCAGGAAAAAAAGGATCAGCCAATCTGTATACAACCAGTAATCAGCTTTAACTAATAATTTCACAACGCAAATTGGTCCCTCCACTGTTACTGTTGGATGACCTATTATATTCTAGTTCACAAGCACATTGAAACTCAAAGCAAATACACCTCAGCTGACATGCTACTATTTACCCACACAGGAAAGCCACTGGGGCTAATATTAGATCTTTGATTATAAATAGTTGGCAGCTTTGAAGTGGTTGTAATTCCACCCACCCATCTCTTCGTCACTCCTCCTCCCCCCCTCTCTGTCCCACAATATGCGGCAATGCATCTAGGGAATAAGTCGGTGCAATGAAAATAAATTCCATATACCTGCTGCAATGAGCTTTATTTAATCAATCACATAAAGGACTATCATATGTTGAAAGACTGGAGCGACTAGGCTTGTATACACTGGAATTTAGAAGGATGAGAGGAGACGTATAAGATTATTAAGGGGTTGGACACATTAGAGGCAGGAAACATGTTCCCAATGTTGGGGGAGTCCAGAACAAGGGGCCACAGTTTAAGAATAAGGGGTAGGCCATTTAGAACTGAGATGAGGAAAATCTTTTTCAGTCAGAGAGTTGTGAATCTGTGGAATTCTCTGCCTCAGAAGGTAGTGGAGGCCAATTCTCTGAATGCATTCAAGAGAGAGCTGGATAGAGCTCTGAAGGATAGCGGAGTCAGGGGGTATGGGGAGAAGGCAGGAACGGGGTACTGATTGAGAATGATCAGCCATGATCACATTGAATGGCGGTGCTGGCTCGAAGGGCCGAATGGCCTCCTCCTGCACCTATTGTCTATTGTCTATTGTTATACAATCATACAAACACTGTGTTGCAGTGGAAGTTTTATAAATATAAAATACCAATACAAAACTGAGAAGCATTATAAATGTTTTCACACTTTGGGAAGAGTGTTTTCAAGCATTGATCTAAAGTAGACAGCTAAAGTACAACTGGTGTTCTTGGGAAGATTTCAATATGTCTGATTTTACAGAAATTTAACAGATGATTTTAAATAAAAGAACATTACTGACAAAGCTTTTATCAATATATTGGATATAAAGAAAATGTGTCTTCTATAGTTACTTATAACTCAGTTTAGGAAAAGGAATGAAACTAAATCTAAAATAATTCTTTACGGTGAGAATATAATAAATTCTTAGCTGCTTATTTGAGGCAGGTTACATTGACTGACATTTACAAATTACGTATTCCTTGTCTACAGCGACTCAAGTTGAGGACTAAACTCATTTTACAGATAGTGCCAGTGAGAAAATAACTCGAAGAAAATTGATTCTACAAAGAATGTCACATTAAATTTCTGTCATCAGAATCTGCTAGCTATCCAAATACACAATTATTATTCGACTGCCAAGGTTGTTTTTGGAAGTAATGAATGCTCCTTCCTTCTATAGCAAATTAGAAAATAATTGTATTTGTGTTTTATTTACAAAAATAAAACCCCAATGTAAATTAGGCCCTTAGGGGTTGGGATCACATTGAGGATCACAGAAATGAGGATACACCATTGAACAGCTTAGACCTGTATCCACATTCAATGCTGCTGCTGCTGATGATGATGCTGATGATACTTTATGGTTACTTGCACCTAGCGAGGAACTGTGAAATTCCTTGTTTTTGCGTACAAAGTGTACAAAAGAGTCGCCACAAAGGCGCCAACAAAGTTACAAAAAGTACTCATCCCTTCTTCATTCCCCCCCCCCCCCCCCCACCGGGTCCTCCTTAGTTCACCGCGCCCCCCCCCCCCCCCACGCTGAGTCCACCTTTGTTTTCAGCAACGTGGCCCGTGCACTTCAACCAGACTTCGAGACTCCATGCCTAATCAGTGGGTAAATATTGTGACTTCTCCCCATCTCCCCATCCATCCCCTGGTATCCCTTGATAAAGTTTCGAAGAAAACACATGTATAAATTCTGTTAAAATTAAAAATTAACCAGTATTAACTGCTATTTGTTGCAAAGTGCTTCAAACTTCAACCACTTGTGCCTGTATAATCATTTTCCAAATTCATTCGTGAAATGCATGGCTTTGTTCAAACATTATCTTCCTCGTTCTAGATTCCCCAACTAACTTATCCAACAAGTTACCACTAACATAGTGAACTCATCAATCAAATTATTCCTTCATCTTCAAAATATGAACAAATGGAATAATAATTTGTTTAATCTCCCCAGTAATAAACTCTTGCAATGCAAGTCTCACAATAATTAAGATACTATACCAAATCCAATACCAATTTGTCTTTTTTAATAATGTGGTATTCAGAATTGGTTACAACACACATTTTTTATTCTCTTTTATTCTGGTAATGTAAATATAAGTGCTTGGATTCCATTAGCCTTTTTAATCACCTGCGTATTTATCTGTGAAATTTTAATCATCTATATCCATGGGATTAGCATGTGTTCTCGCTAAACTGGCTTGGCTTAGTTCTGATGAATATCCACTTGGCCAAGTTAGGGCAGCAAGCATTTGTGTTTCTTACAATTTATGTAAATGAAGGCAAAAACTCTTTTGTATTACTTACTTTCCCTTTTATTACGATCAATTCCATCCGATCTCACAGCCATCTGCAGGTTTAGTGTTTGATCCAAGCAGGTGAACAACAACATTTCTTACATTCAAGAACATATGTATGATGAAGTATTTATTTTTGTATAATTCATCAATGCAAAGGGTAGAAATGCCAAGTATGATTTGTTCAAATTATCATCACTTTTATTCTATATATTATGATCAAAATAACATACGCAATACTCTTATTTCTTTCAGGTTTCAATCCTGGGATGGAAACAATCTGTTCCTTGAGATTTTCTCTCTCCAATGTTGTCACATGTAATTTTGCTTGTTAATTTTGCTAAGAGTACAGAATATTAGTTCAGAAATGTTCCCCAAGCCATCCCAGGTCCACGGCAAGAGTAGGTCACTCATCGAGAACTGCAAATGACGCAGTTAGGCAGCTCTATTGTATAAAGCAGTTTCTGATCAATTGATCAAGTGTCTCCTTCCAGCATGCTCTGACGAACTATCAGAACTTTTGAATGAACTTTTAAAAGCTGTGCACTGAAGGAAATACAAAAGGAATTACTCAAGCAGACTGAAAATGGGTGCATTTTTACAATGACCCCAAAAAATAAACAGAGTAATGAGTCTGCAAAATGGCATTGTAATGGCAGTTTCTTTACCATCTCGAAATCCCACTTTGATAGCCATTACTTCTCGGGGATGAAATGTAGTTATAGCTTACGCACACGTCGCACCCTGATATGACAAAACGAATCTTCCAAACTTCTTTTCTTCATTAATTGGTTTTATTAAAGTAGCACAAATCATAGAGTAATTCATCAGTTTCCGTACTTTATCAACTGTTTCTTCTTCAAACAATAACTAGAAATCTTTGGCGTTATTACCGTGTGGTTCTTACAAATATAACCGGTGCGAGCGCATGTGTTACGAGCGCGTGTGGTAAAGAACTGTATGCTCACCATCCTCCGAGTCTAAACTGACCCACAACCTCTGTCGATACACTAGCCTCCTCCCATCTAGACACTCCCCATTACGCATTAAGTCACACCCACAAGCAGGCAAAAAAGTCATAAACTAGAAATATTAAAACATAGCCATAACACAATGACAATAACTGAATTAAGCATAAATGGCTCCTACAGGCATGTCTACCTTTAAATCTGGCTGACAGTCTGAATTCTTTGAACCCCTGTTCATAAGGCTTACAAGTCCGCAGAGAAATAACACTGATGTTTTCAAACAGTCTGAAAGCTATTGGGAATGGTAATATCTAAACATGTCATTGCTGATGTAAAAATCATTTCATAATCCTCTCAAATGGGTGCCAAAAATCCACAATTTCTTCCATCAAAACCGTTGCTTGATAATGTTTTTAACATCCAAGTGCATGACAATGAAAATCTTACTGAAAATGCAAATGCTGGAAATCTGAAATAAGGAAACAAGATTCTGGAAAGACTCAGTCGGGCAGGCAGCATCTGTGGAGAGGGCTAGAACCCTTCATGTGAATGGAGAAAGAGAGGGGGGTAGAGGGTTTTCAGTAGAAGAGAAGTAAGGAAGGTTTGGTGGAGAAAGGGAATATTTGTTAGTGTGAGATCATATGCGTAATTATGACACAGATAGACACAAAGTGCTGGAGCAACTTTGCTGCTACTTTTAAAATATCAGATGATAAAGCGCATGCTGCTCAATTCTCCCCATTCTCTGAATGTTATAGAAATGTGTTCATTTTGATCTCTACATCAAATGTATTTATCTCCTTCCACTGTTTTGTTACCTACTGTTGTGTTTGCATCACTTTCAATCAGTAAAACTTGAGCGAGATTTTTCCTCGCTGAATGGCGGCTTTCATTCATTTTTATGCACCTTTAATTAGTTTGGGATTTATATTTTTTGGGGATAGACAATAGACAATAGACAATAGACAATAGGTGCAGGAGTAGGCCATTCAGCCCTTCGAGCCAGCACCGCCATTCAATGCGATCATGGCTGATCACTCTCAATCAGTACCCCGTTCCTGCCTTCTCCCCATACCCCCTCACTCCGCTATCCTTAAGAGCTCTATCCAGCTCTCTCTTGAAAGCATCCAACGAACTGGCCTCCACTGCCTTCTGAGGCAGAGAATTCCATACCTTCACCACTCTCTGACTGAAAAAGTTCTTCCTCATCTCCGTTCTAAATGGCCTACCCCTTATTCTTAAACTGTGGCCCCTTGTTCTGGACTCCCCCAACATTGGGAACATGTTTCCTGCCTCTAATGTGTCCAATCCCCTAATTATCTTATATGTTTCAATAAGATCCCCCCTCCTCCTTCTAAATTCCAGTGTATACAAGCCTAATTGCTCCAGCCTTTCAACATACGACAGTCCCACCATTCCGGGAATTAACCTAGTGAACCTACGCTGCACGCCCTCAATAGCAAGAATATCCTTCCTCAAATTTGGAGACCAAAACTGCACACAGTACTCCAGGTGCGGTATAGATGGTGTTTTTGTTCATTAATATGATGTTTACATATTTTTTGTAGGCCTCTTACTACATATTATAGGATTATGAAGGCTGTCTCTGACTCACTGCATGGAAGTCAATCTGATCCAAGGTTAGAACTTTGATTTTTGTGTTTCCCTTTTTCAAATATTACAAGTAATTCACTAGTGTCAAAATCGAAGTTAGATAAATGTTCATGCGCCATTAGATGCCAACTAAATCGGGATTATTCCTCATTAGTTCACTAATTCTGGCTCATTACTCACCCTTCCATGTTTAGTGATGGTTTCTGCACGGGAGAAAAAGAAAAGTGGAGGGAATACTCTCAGGTCAAGCTTGATTCTCACTTGTGTCTGACAGTCATTAATTGTCGAAGTACAGCTCATTTAATCAAACTGCCTGCAATTTCCTGCTGTCAAAGCTAAAAGTATTCCTATCAGCTTTGAATCTGCCACACCACTTCCTACTCCCTGAGAAATTTTGGTTTAAAAGCAGAAAGCGTTTGGAATAATCGGCAGATCAGGCAGCATCTGCAAAGAAAGACATAGAATAATATTTCAGGACAATGACCCGTTACTGTACTAAACATTTCACAATGCTTGCCATTTTCCTTCAGAGTTTCACCATCTACACTTTCATAATTTTCAAAATCTGTGTAAAATATTAAGTTTGGGACAACTTTTTCAGCTGAAAGGTTTATACTTTTCCTAACTTTCATCTTACTTCAGTGTCATTCAGCCTTCCACTTTTTCTTGATATTGTGTGCAATGTTGAACCTCATGTTCAAAGAACCAACTAACTGGAGATTACATTGTTTTGACATTATGTCCCTTTTTCTCTCAATTTTAACTTTTATAAATGTCTTCATTGCTTCACTCTTTTGATGGGCTATACCTTTCATACTGGTCTTTTATGGTAACTTAAATTTATATTGTTTGAGCACAAATCCAAGCATTAATCTCTCAATACTTGCTCCGTTTTAACATGAATCCACCAACCAATATCTGAAAACAAATCACAGACCTTTCTGTCCTTGGTCTCCTCCATTGTCAGAGTGAGGCTAAATGCAAATTGGAGGAACAGCATCTCATATTTCGCTTGGGCCACGTGAGATTGAACCTCGTGAGAGATGAAAATAAACTAAACTAAACAAATAATCATACTTAATTCACCAATCTCCAAAGTGAACTCCAGGCATCCTTTGTATTGCTTAAGATGTCTATCTATAACTTTGGTGGCACCTTCTGACTTTTTCCTCCAAAATGAATTCTGAAGGCCATACATGATGCCCCTGATCAGCAAAAAGATTCATGGACTGAACTAACTGTGGTAGTCTGGCGTGCTGACCTCTACCGCACCGAGGCCAGACAACAACTATCAGACACCTCTTCCTACCTATCCCTGGACCATGACCCCACCGATAAACACCAGACCTTCATCACCAGCACCATCACCGACCTCACCAACTCCGGCGAACTACCCCTCAGTGCCTCCAATCTCATAGTTCCCCAGCCCCGCACGGCCCGATTCTACCTCCTACCCAAAATCCACAAACACAATTGTCCCGTCAGACCCATTGTCTCTGCCTGCTCATGCCCCACCGAACTTATCTCTACCTACCTCGACTCCATCCTATCCCCCCTGGTCAAATCCCTCCCCACCTACGTCCAAGACACCTCACACGCTCTCCATCTCCTGGATAACTTCCGGTTCCCAGGCCCCCACTCCCTCATTTTCAACATGGATGTCCAGTCACTCTACACTTCCATCCCCCACAAGGATGGTCTCGAAGCCCTCCGTTTCTTCCTCGACCGTAGAACCAGCCAATCCCCATCGACCAACAATCTCCTCCGCCTAGCAGAGCTGGTTCTTACCCTCAACAACTTCTCCTTTGACTCCTCCCACTTCCTCCAAACCAGAGGCGTAGCTATGGGCACTCGCATGGGCCCTAGCTACGCCTGCCTGTTTGTTGGGTACGTCGAACAATCCCTGTTCCAGACGTACACTGGCCCCATCCCCGAACTCTACCTCCGCTACATCGACGACTGCATTGGTGCTACCTCTTGCACCCATGCAGAACTCACTGACTTTATACACTTCACCTCCAATTTCCATCCTGCCCTTAAATATACCTGGACTATCTCTGACATCTCCCTCCCGTTTCTGGACCTCACCATCTCCATCACAGGAGAAAAACTAGTGACGGACATTTATTACAAGCCCACCGACTCGCACAGCTATCTGGACTACACTTCTTCCCACCCGGTCCCCTGCAAAAAGTCTATCCCCTACTCCCAATTCCTCCGTCTACGCCGCATCTGCGCCCGGGATGAGGTGTTTCACACTAGGGCTTCCGAGATGTCCTCGTTTTTCAGAAAACGGGGCTTCCCCTCCTCCATTATAGATGAGGCTCTCACTAGGGTCTCTTCTACATCCCGCAGCTCCGCTCTTGCTCCCCATCCCCCCACTCGCAACAAGGACAGGATCCCCCTCGTTCTCACCTTCCACCCCACCAGCCAGCGGATCCAACATATCATCCACCAACATTTCTGTCTCCTACAACAGGACCCCACCACTGGCCATATCTTCCCATCCCCTCCCCTCTCTGCGTTCCGCAGAGACCGTTCCCTCCGCAACTCCCTGGTCCACTCGCCCCTTCCTACCCAAACCACCCTAACCCCGGGCACTTTCCCTTGCAACCGCACGAGATGCAACACCTGTCCCTTTACCTCCCCCCTCAACTCCATCAAAGGACCCAAACATTCTTTCCAGGTGAGACAGAGGTTCACCTGCACCTCCTCCAACCTCATCTATTGCATCCGCTGCTCTAGATGTCAACTTATCTATATCGGCGAAACCAAGCGCAGGCTCGGCGATCGCTTCGCTGAACACCTGCGCTCGGTCCGCATTAACGCAACTGATCTCCCGGTGGCCCAGCACTTTAACTCCCCCTCCCATTCCCAGTCTGACCTCTCTGTCATGGGCCTCCTCCAGTGCCATAGTGAGGCCCGCTGGAAATTGGAGGAGCAGCACCTCATATTTCGCCTGGGCAGTTTGCGGCCCGGTGGTATGAACGTCGACTTCTCCAACTTCAGATAGCTCCTCTGTCCCTCCCTTCCCCTCCTCCTTCCCAGATCTCCCTCTATCTTCCTGTCTCCACCTATATCCTTCCTTTGTCCCACCCCCGACATCAGTCTGAAGAAGGGTCTCGACCCGAAACGTCACCCATTCCTTCTCTCCCGAGATGCTGCCTGACCTGCTGAGTTACTCCAGCTTTTTGTGAATAAATCGATTTGTACCAGCATCTGCAGTTATTTTCTTATTCTCTAGGTCGTACTCCTTTGAAATATCTGCAGACGCTGCATGATCATAAAAAGGCTTGCATACAAAAGGATACTTTTCACTTTCCTTTAAGGATATTCCACTGGAATTTAGAAGGATGAGGGGGGATCTTATTGAAACATATAAGATAATTAGGGGATTGGACACATTAGAGGCAGATAACATGTTCCCAATGTTGGGGGAGTCCAGAACAAGGGGCCACAGTTTGAGAATAAGGGGTAGGCCATTTAGAACGGAGATGAGGAAGAACTTTTTCAGTCAGAGGGTGGTGAAGGTGTGGAATTCTCTGCCTCAGAAGGCAGTGGAGGCCAGTTCGTTGGATGCTTTCAAGAGAGAGCTGGATAGAGCTCTTAAGGATAGCGGAGTGAGGGGGTATGGGGAGAAGGCAGGAACGGGGTACTGATTGAGAGTGATCAGCCATGATCGCATTGAATGGCGGTGCTGGCTCGAAGGGCTGAATGGCCTACTCCTGCACCTATTGTCTATTGTCTATTGTCTATTGTTGAGCCATTGTTGCTTAAAAAAAAATGTTCAACAAACTCCATTCAAAATATCTCCCAAGGTTTCTGTGAGTTAAGTGTACTCACAAAACACATTTGACAGATCAAATATTTCATATCCCTGCATCAATATCTACAAAATGTATTTCCCAAATTGCCATTTAAAACTTCAGCCAAAGTGCATCAGAAACTAATGCAATAAATTTGCTTCTTCACACATTGTACTTAGGACAAGGAGAGTTCTTTCAAGTGAGATTAATATTAAACAAAGCATTTATAGGTCTTTGATTTAACAAAAATACAAATCAGAAATATTGCCACCAAGTTTCTTTTATATAAGGAGCTGGTGCCATCTGTGACATCCAACAACAACAGGTATCTCAATTAACTCAGTCATTAATTAGAATTTCCAAATCAGGGTAAGCTCTAATTATTTTTAATTTTATAAGAATTTTGCCACGAATAAAACAGACACTGGGAAATACATGTGATGGGGAAGCTAAAATATCAAACAAACTACAAACAAAGATAAAGATATTATAAACCCATAGAATAGTGTAATGAACACTCTGATAAGACGAGACTTCAAATATTAGTCAGTGATTTAAGGGCAAGCAATTTGTTCCCAGCAATTCTTGCCTATTGAGTTGTTTAAAGTTCAGTTGACACTCCATTCAAGTTTAGGAGATTAGGACCTGAGTTTGATCCATGTAGAGATGCAATATATTAAAATATTTAACAATAAAAACTCAGATATTATTTTGGACCCAGCAATGCAAATTGGTCCAGAATAAGTCACCAAGCCAACCCTATCATACTCTGCTTTCCTGGAAAATGATTAGTGATGCAAATCACTTTCTTCCCAAAGCCACACCATTGAAGCAGAACATTTATTTTCTGTGTTGCACTAGACAATGCTGTGCCACAAAATGTTATGTAGAACTTTTGAATTAATTGATGCTTGACAGAATATTTCAATTGTCATTCAGGTCCATGGCATTTTCTGTTTTGTTTGAGCCCTGTGCCATCAAATTTAACAGGAATATATACATTTTCAATGAATACATCTGCAAACATCATATATCTCAATGCATCATAAACCAAATACAAATGAAGATATGTCACAGTGAAGATAAAGAAAAAAACAAAATAAGAAGCAACAATGGAACAATAGCCCAAACTCAATCATAACCTGCCAATTCATGATAAACAACATCAAATTAATTCAGGAAATTCATTTTGTCAGTCAGTCTGGTTTCGAAGGTTTGGACACATGGGTTCCAAGGTGAATTGGCAAACTGGATCCAAAAATAGCTTGGCAATAGGAGGCAGAAGATTGGATATGAGGGCTGCCTTTGGATTAGAAGTCTGCAAACAGCAGTGACTCACAGGAATTGGTGTTGGGACCGTTGTCTGTCACACACATAGACTGCTTGGATGAGAATGTAGGCCGATGAGCAGCACGTCTGCTGATAACACAAAAGTTGGTGTAGATAGCAAATGTCGTGACAGGATACATGGGAACTATGATTAGTTGGAAAGTTGTGCAAAAAGATAGCAGATGGAATTTAATCCAAACATATGTGAGGTATTGCATATTGGGATATCAATACTAACAGGGCAGAAACAGGAAATAGTAGGGACCAAGTGAAGTGTTGATTTGGGGGGACTTTAGGGTGCAATTTCATAGTTCCCTGAAAGTGGCCACACATGGGATAGAATAGTGAAGAAGCTATTTGACAATTGCCATGCTTACTTGTGTTGGATGAGGAATTGAGTACAAGAATTGGGATGTAATGTTGCAGTTGTACAAAACATTGGCCTGACTGCCTTGGAGGATTGTGTACCGTTCTGATTGCCACACTACACGAGGGATGACGTAGATTGGAAGGAGTGTTGAAGAGATTCATCAGGATATTTGCCTGGAATTGAAGGCTGTAGTTGTAAGGAGAGATTGGATAGGCTGGGTTCTTTTCTTATTGAAATGTAGGAAGCTGAGGAGCAACCTCAGAATTTTCTAAAATGATGAGGGGCATAGATATGGTAAATAGAGTATTTTACCCAGGGCAGGGAGTCTAAAACTAGAGGGCATAGGTTTACAGTAAGAGGGGAGAAATTTACATTTTTCCATACCCAAGAGGAGTTAGATGTTTTCAAGAGAGTTAGACTTAGCTCTTAGGGCTAAAGGAATCAAGGGAGATGGGGAAAAACTGGGAATGGGGTACTGATTTTAGATGATCAGCCATGATCATATTGAATGGCGGTGCTGGCTCAAAGGGCCAAATGGCCAACTCCTGCACCTATTTTCCTATGTTTCTACGTTTCTAGATACATGGAATGAATTGCCAGAGGCAGTGGCAGAGGCAGATACAACTGCAACGTGCAAAAGGCATGTGGATAGGTGCTTGATGGGAATAGAGCGGAAAGATACCGATATTACTCAGGCAAATGAGATCGGCATTGATAGGCATCACAGTCAGCATGGACAAGTTGGGTCAGAGGGCTCTATAACTCTACCAATGAAACTACAGATTAGAGATTGTCAAGACCCCACCATAAAATGTACATGGATAGCAAAACTAATTGTAAGCTTCAGAATGACTTGGTGGTGCACTCAATTTGCATAAATAACTTCAGGTCCACCATTATATTAAGCTACCTTTTTATTTCAAGTAAATAACATTTTATATACTGGGCAATGTAAAACATGGAGTCACAAAATTCCAACTGAGCCAATTAGTTGTGAAATGAAGAAGGATTTACCTTGCAAAGAGATAAAGGAAATCAAGTTATTCACAAAATGCTGGAGTAACTCAGCAGGTCAGGCAGCATCTCGGGAGAGAAGGAATGAGTGACGTTTCGGGTCGAGATCAAGAACTGGCCTGTCAATTCCTGTGGGTGCTGAATTATTTAAAGCTTGCAAGGCCAGGCGATAGCTTTTTGTCTAGCAACATTTAAGACTGTTGTAGACACAAAATAATTGCAGATGTTGGAATCTTGCATTGCACAAAAAGTGCTGGAGTAACTCAGCGGGTTAGATGGCATCTCCGGAGGACATGGATAGGAGACTTTTTGGTCGGCACCCTTTCCTTTAGGCTAATGGATCAAGGGAAGGTAATAAACCCAAGGTACTGATCAATGTTGAATACATGGAACTGTGCAACAAACACAAAATGTGTCTAATAACCTATCCCTGTTCCCAGTGTATGTATTAGCAAAGAAATGATTTGGGGTCTAAACAGCCATTAACTTTATAATCAAAGTGAATGGTTCCTTTCAAAGTATAATGTATCATTGTAGTGAAGAGAGAGTATTTTTAGGGATCATACTGGCAAATACATGTAACTAGACCAAGTGGAGCCGTTGGGCCAAAACCTCTCCTGCATTGGTGCAGCACCCTCTCCTCCCCCACTCCCCCCTCCTCCCCAACACCCTCTCCCCCCCTCCCTCCCTCCCTCCCTCCCTCCCTCCCTCCCTCCCTCCCTCCCTCCCTCCCTCCCTCCCTCCCTCCCTCCCTCCCTCCCTCCCTCCCTCCCTCCCTCCCTCCCCCCACCTTCCACTCCCCCTCTCCCTCCCCCTCTATCCTATCCCCTCTCCCCCCTCCCTCCCCTCCCCCTCCTCTCCCCCTCCAGGCCCCCCTCCCTCCTCCCACTCCATCCCCCTCAACCCCCCTTTTCCCCTCACCCCCTCTCCCCCTACCTCCACCGCCCCTTCCCCTCCCCCTCCCCTCCCCCCCACCATCCATCTCAACCCCCCCTTATCCCCCCTCCTCCCCCCTCCCTCCCTCCCCTCCCTCCACCCCCCCCATCCCCCTCCCCCCCCACCCCCCAGGAGATAAGTTTAAACTTTAAAATGTGAATAACTTTAAAATATAACACCCATTTCAATGAAACTTCTTCCATTAGCACCAAAGGTGGGCCTAAAATTGTTGCGCTATCGTGTACCGTTTTGGCTGTAGTTCAGGAACAAACAAATAAAGAAAAAGTTTTAGAAAATAGATTTCGCAAAGTGATCCCAGAACTCATATCCATGTGGAAATATGATTCTACTGGTGCCACAGAAGGAAAAAAATTACAGCATTAAATTTCCTTTCTCCCTGCCTAAAAACACCCACTTGAACATAAAACAC